>NC_072829.1:18306405-18606405 GCF_027744805.1 Dunckerocampus dactyliophorus | reverse complement strand
AGATAAGCCCTTGTTTTTGTATTGTATTTATAATAACATTACAATATAGTTTTAGCTGTTCATTGGGGTTTAAAGAAATCCATTTAAATAAAAAAAACATTTGATATCATGTATTTATTTACATTAGTAATCATTTTACACAATACACATAACTTGATAATAAATTAAATTAAGACAACAAAAAAATCTGAGGAGCCGTTTGAGAGCCGAAAGAGTTTGATATTTTTAGTGAGCCGAGCCGAAAGAACCGGCACTCTAACAAGAGCACACATTTCCATCACCAGTGCGCAGTGTGGTTTGCGCATACCACATGACCACTTTAAAGGCCTAAATAAAGAATAAAGAATCAAAGCAAGCTCGCACGTTTGACGGTTTTAAAACGAAAGAAGAGCGTAAGAGTAGTTACTTTTGGAAAATAAGATGGAATGGAAAATAATTTTTTGCAGTGCACAAATCCTTCAAGTACATCCCCCTTCTTCCTCAACACACATCACGCATTCCCACAGTTTAATTTTTTTTTAAACTGCAGAAGGTGCTCCAAAATATTGCACAAGCTCCCCTTAAATTGCATTTGATTTACCTCCCCATCTACACACAGTGGCGGAGCCAGAAACTTTCATTGGTGCGGCCAAGGTGAGACCATTACTTACATGGGGGTGGCAATAAGTTGATACCTGAATTGTCGAGACGGCCAGTGGGGTCGCAGAGTGACCATTTTGATTGAAGTCAACAACGTTATATTCAGCAACAAGAAATATGAATAACAAAATGTCAAAGCAACAGAAAGAGGAGGAATATACAAAAATATAGTATACAGCAACAAAAAAAAATACACACAAACCCAAAAAACGATATTAAGATTTGCAAAATTACAACTTTATCGATCTTTTTTTCTTCTATCATATCTATTGTGCAAGTGGATAATTTATAAACCCTCATTTGTTGGTTCCATATTTTTCGCCACTGAAAAGCGTTTGCTCGGAAGATATTGATGGTATTTCCACGTTTAGAAAAAAACAACTCTAGCTGAATCCTCGAGATTAATCCATCATTGCACTATACTTATGGTTGTTTACATTGAAATATAATATTTGATGTGTTTTATTGTATTTATTTATGTATGTCAAACATCCCCATGCTAACGACGTATTTCAACAAGAGTCATTTGAGTCACTTGAGTCAAAATAACCTCCCAATATATTACATGTATGAAGTATGGTTATTGGCCATTTATGTTCATACATTAAAAAAATAATAATTACCACAGCACGTGACGTCGCAGAAGCGCTATTGTAAAAATGTGTTAAAGGAGGGAGTGACGTAGCCCTTGCACATGCGCGGGACCGATTGCGTTCCGGGTACGTATTGCGCAGGGACACGCCCATCTGCCACACACATTGGTTTGATGAGGAAATGACTTATGAGGCTGAGCCTGAACAAAAATAAATAGGTGTTTTTTTTCCTTCCCTGTGGTGGCGCCTCCAAGACAATGCCGCCCTGGGCAGTGGCCCATATGGCCCAAAGCTAGAACCGCCACTGAAAATAGCTTTATTTTTTTGTAACTTTGAAACTGTTTATCATTCTTACGTTTTGGCGTTTTGTTTTTTTTGTATAGTGTTCCCTTGTTTATCGTGGGGGATAGGTTCCCAAAATAGGCCGCAATAAGTGAAATCCATGAAGTAGCCAACTTCATTTTTTTTAACAATTATTATATATGTATTAAAGCTATAAAACCCCTCACCATACACTTTATACTTTTCTCTGACAGGCAAATAACATTGTCTCACATTTTCCTCTTGTTCAAACATTCATTTGAATTTTAATGATCAGCCTTAATGATCAACACAAGAAATTATTACGTCACTCACACACATTTCACTCCTTTGACTGTGCCTTTTTGTCCTGGCACCGTTCCGTTGTACTGTAGCGTTTTTGTATCCTTGTTAAAACATATTGTTGCAGACAAACCGAAGATTCATTGACAAGCTAGCAAGCTCGCCATGACACAGGAGACATGGGAGGACAGCAAGCAGATTGACAATGGTCTACAGCCAATCAGGGGGCAGAAAACAATGGGCGGTGCAGACTGAGAGGGAAGAGATAGATACTCAACTTCCCACAGTGCAAATCTTCTTAATGGGCCAGCCTCTAACAGCGTTCATAGGCTGTAATTTAAAAAAAAGGAAGCACTAAAAAAAAATCTGCGAATCCGTGAAAGGTGAACCGCAACAGAGGTATAATAAATGTGACATTACTCAATGATAGAATGGAAGCTATACCCTAGACGAGGGATATTCAACTACAGTTTTTTCAGGGCGCCTCATTTTCAGAAATAAGGCTCGTCAATGCAAGACTCTACCATTTGCTGTTTTTAATGACCCGCTAGTCAAAAACCCTCTGTATGACAAGACCTTTCTGCTGTGTTTAACAGTGGGTGGCAGAATCGATCCATTACCGATAGTATCAATATCAAGCACAGTATATATGACAAGAACAATCCGATGATATTAAGGATGAGCTACAAAAGACATCCTATATGACAAGAGTGCAGGGGTGTTTTTAGTAATCTGCTGCAAAAATGTTAGTCATTCCCAAATTTTGAGCTTAAGTCATGGGCCAGATTAGAAATTCTTTTATAAAGTGGAGCCTCCAAAAAGTCAAATCAATTTGGAGTTTAAAACTTTCTGGAAAAACACGTATAAAAAAATCAAACAAAACGTGATCCTCATGTGTGATATCACACCAATCTCATGAGAAAAATACAACACTTCCAGGAGTACCTACAAAATGTATGTTTTCATTTTAATGTTATCGCGGTTTTAACTTATTTTTAGACTGGTATGGCGGCTACAAATGTTAAAATGTTGCTTCAAATTCCTGTATAATTGATAATTGTTTCATTATAACAGCCTGTAACAAATGATATTACATTATAATAAGTCATCAGTGACACAAGGATAATGTGCAATCTTAACGTCAAAGGTACACACAAAGCTCGGATTTTAACACACTGAGCACTGACTTTATTGGGCCTTGTGCAACACTTCAAACTTCACAGAAGATGGGCTGCAATTTTGAGCAGTACATGTCAATGTTTTTGGTCAGACATGTAAACAATGGTGCAGCTGGAGAGAAAGCAGAACCTGTCCACTTCTCCTGCACACTGTCACATCTTCCACTTGTCACCGGTCTTGTGACCAGTCACACTCGAGCAGGAAAGCGAACAACAAACGGCGTGCGTTCCAGTGAGAAGCGCGCCTGTGGTTTGGGTAAGGCATCATCCTTCCACAATTCGACGAAGCATGCTGCCCAGACAACCCTTGGCTATCTGGAGAGGGGTTTTCTCCTCCTTGTTCTCGATGTAGATGCTGGCACCGTGTTCCACCAACAACTTGGCCGCTTCAACGCGCTCCTCATCGCACGCCAGGTGGCTGATGTGACAAAAATGCAAATATAGTTGCAAGCACAAGAACAGTTGTCATTTTACATGTTCACATTGTTGATTTTCAAAGGGCCATTTTATAGAAAAACTTACATTTTACTGGCATGTATAGTTAATTAATATTTTTATGTTAGCTAAAATGTGTCTTCCAGCAAGCCGTTCAGATTTGCTGTGGATTTGTGATGTAAAAATCCATCGAACTTACATAAGGCCTACATAATTCCCACCGCTGTCACAGGACAGCCCCAAAAACCAGCTGCTCTGAACCGGGCTGTTTCGAAGGGCTCTAAATTCTTGGGATAGTTTGATAGAAGTGTGTCATAAACATGCTATTAAAACATCTAGGAATTGTTTTGCAAAAATGCATAATACGTCCACTGTGCTGTCTGCGTGTTGCTCGATACGTACAGTGCTGTGTTTCCCTGCGAGTCCTGGATGTTGGTTGAGGCACACTGTTTGAGAAGCAGCTGAATTAGGCGATAGTTTCCCTTTGCGGACGCTCTGTGAAGGGGAGTGGAATCTAGCTTGTCCGTGGCATTAGGGTCGGCTCCATTTTCAAGCAACAGCAAGGCTATCTGAAAGGAAAGAGAAGTGCGACACAACAAGAAAGCAACTCATAAACAACCTTGCAATAAAAGCATTTTCTGATCTCTGTTGTGAGTTCATTTAATACTGCAAAACCAGTTGAGCTTTTATTTTAATATTCCTGTTTATCCAGTGGTAATATTAATAGTACGATTTCTGATTAGATACGGCAAGAAAGACAAGAAAGACTGTGATGATACTGTAAATTGTGTCATACTGTTTTATCCCTGCTACTGTAATGGATATTATAGGAATAGGAATTAGCAATTTTATCCAAAGGACCTTACTTTTCATTGGTTCAAAAGAATTTGGTCAACTGACTCATACAGTAAGAGGTTAATTAACCAGGTGCCGTCCATTCTAGTGTTACTTCACAACAAAGTACGCAAACGGATTGCGGTCCTGTGGGAAACACTAAACATGGTGCAAACCACACGTAAATGAGATGGAAGCTAAAGTCAACATCTATCAAAAGGATGGCAAGAGAAAAGTATTCAGAACGAAAAGAACAGCTCATGATCCAAAGCATACCACATCATGAGGTGAATAGGGCTATACTCTCTGCGCACAAAAAGTACCTGAGTCATACTGTGCTAAAGCCATACGGTTCTATTCTTAAGGCGAGGAAATGGAATATTTGTCACTGGCCTGACCTCAACACAATATAGCATGCTTTTCATTTACAAGACTCACAAACAAAATACACACAAGTACTTTTTGGAACAATGGGGGTACTAAAATGGCTGTAATTCCTAAACGGTACATGAAAACCTCTTAAATTAAAGTTGAAGGGTTACACTTCAATTGCATTGTGATTATTTTATTGTCGGGCTGTCAAATGATGAAACATTTTAACCAGATTAATCCGTTTTTTAAATGAATTAATCATGATTAATCACCATTCGCAACTATGTCTGAAATATGCCCATTTTTACTGTATTTCATTAACAGAAAGATAAATGACAACACAGGATTATATATACTTTGTATGTATTAACAGCTCCAAATGAACTGAATGTGTCAATCAAGCTAAAAGATACCACACACGTCAAAAAATCTATTGGTCTAACAGTAGTCTCTTTAATAGTAGCAGAACATTTGAATCACACTTTAAACCGTGTTATTATGAGCAATGGGGGTTGCCTTTAAAGACATCACGTAATTTTAAGGTAAATTAATTTTTTTCAGTGTATTGTACATCTGAATTAAGAGTTATGAAGTGAGTGATAAGAATATCCAACCATCCATCCATCCATTTTCTATGCCGCTTATCCTCATTAGGGTCGCGGGAGTATGCCGGAGCCTATCCCAGCTGACTTCGGGTGAGAGGAGTGGTACACCCTGGACTGGTCGGCAGCCAATCGCAGGTTAAGAATATCCACTTCATGTATTTGATTATCTTCCTGTTTATTTACACACACACACACACACACACAACCATTATAAGGCTGTTTTTGTGATGTTCAGAGTATCCCTGAATGCATCTCACGTTCTTGTAATGAGAATGAGGAAGTCTCATTCCCAGGATGGACGGATAAACACGTGTGTGCGTTGGAGATACATCATGTATACGGTGTTGGAATTGTACTGCTGTTGATGTGTTCAGGTCAGAATGAAGTTATAAAAGAGCGTCAGACTCTGCGTGACTGTGGTGGGACGCTCCACTGTTCTTCTGTCTGCCGTCATAACAGAGAGGCGCGCTTGCCCTGGTACGTATGTGTTAATTACATGAAAAAATGTAACGTAATTGATGAAATAAATGAGTTACCGCCATTAACGTGTTATTTTTGACAGCCCTATTTTACTGTCAGTCTGTTTTGTGGTGATGTAACTGTACATTATACGTACAAATGCAACAACAGCAGTCTGTCGGAGGCTTTTGACACACTCAGCATCATTGTTTGGTTGACTTCTCACAACTGTGCTGAAATCCTAATGTTCATTGCTTACTTGCTCAGCACTATTTGTTGTGCAGCCCTGTTGGATACTTTAGTCTCTATAATATACATCGGATTACATGTATGGAGGCATTAGCGAAAAAAAATGATGAAGGATGGAGAGATGCAATTAGAAAGTTAGGCCGTTACCTCGTATCTGTCCTTGGAGGCAGCGTAATGTAGGGGAGTGCATCCATTTTGATTAACAGAGTTCAGCTGAGCCCCTTTGGATATGAGTGCTCGTACGATGTCCTCCCTGCCTGCAGACGCTGCAATGTGAAGAGGGGTCCATGCAGCCTGGAAATAACATGTAATATGTGGTAATTAAAGAAGCCTATAACAGCTGTGTTCCTATATTTCCATTGGCAGTTTGGGCACTTGATATTAGCGGCATTACTGTTGATCTGCATTTAAAATATTTTTCCAATTGCACATTTTTGGAATGAATCACTCAGGGGTGTCCAAACTTTTATCACCAAGGGCCAGATGGATAGATAAATACTTTTACTGATCTCCGAGAGAAACAAAACAAGGATGTGGGGACTATTTGGATATTTTTATGTCAGAAACTCTATTGAATTAAAAAAAGAACTCGTACTAAAGTTCCGTACCCCCCCCCCCCCACTCACTGCGAACAAGAGTCTTCAATAAAGGTAAAAAGTGATGTGAAATGTTAATTTAGCCATTTCATTTGTCATTTATAAGTATTTTGCATTGTTTTGTAGATGTGAAACTATATTTAATCTCTATGAAATTAGTTTTTTGTATTTTTTTTTTACATTATTTCTTATGGGAAAACTGTATTCAGTTTTCGTCTGATTCGGTTTTCGTCTATTCGAAAACTGAGATACCACTGTATTTAAAGACAAAACTTTGTCAGCGTTGTGTTACAAGTGACATAGAGTATTATTAATAGCCTTATTAGTATATAAAAGTGGCTACTTTTTCTTGTCATATTAAGCCATTTTACTGTTATTATTATTACTGTTATTTTCCATTTAAAAAATACTTTTGTTTGTTTTTTTGGGGAATTTTGGAAATAAAAAACTGTCTGAGATAGATAGATATGCTAAGAAGTTAATATACTAAATAAATTTAAAGACAAAAACATCGTGCATGTCGTCTTTGTGTTATAGGCAACAAAAGGTACTACAGGTGGTCCTCGGGTTGCGTATGAGTTCTGTTGCTAGATCGGATAAGTCGAATTATACTCAAATTAACTCCTAAGTCACTCACGCTGTAGAGAATACACGAAGTACATAAAATACAGTAATAAAACACTATATAGAAGAAATAAAAGTCCCAGCCCAAGCAACCTTTACCAGTTAATATTAATGCTGGTTTCAGAGGATCAGTGATCTGGTAGTTATGGTTAGTTTGTCATTTCCCAGCATTAGTTTGCTATTTACGAGCGTCTTTGAACATAACGTGTGTCCTAACTGTATATGCATGTGGCTGTGAGTGGAGGACAGTTGAGTTTGCCGACAGTAGCCTGTTTTGTTTTTGCAACAATTGTTGATCAACCACCTCCTCGTCATTCTTACAACGTCCGGGGCAGACGTTAACATATGATCTTCATCCTTAATCATTGTCGCGACCGCCCACTGTTGATAGTGGTGTGACTGTGTGCCACGCTGTAACTATTCTTCAGCGAGTCTCATGTTCACCAAGCAAAATTATGTAATTAATTCATTTATGGTAGTGCGTACTGAACCACAAAACGGCAAAACTCTAAACAGCTTATTTTCTGTTTCACTGTATTTTTAGAATGTGCTGCTGGTCAACAAAAAAACAGCTGCTCACCGCAAATTGCCCCTGAGCCACACTTTGGACACCCCTGGCCTATGTGTTATCTATTTGTGCTGTTTACTACATACACACTGGCAATACTGTATAATGTAGTTTTCCTGGTATGTGGTATAACCAAACCTGACTATGGTTCCAATGCCTCAATGTATACAGTTGTTGGTATTCTTTAGTGTATTGTAAATGTGTAGCATAATGCGACATGTTACCATTAGTGGCAAAACAGTAGATTAGCACAAAAATGATGTTTCTTTTCACTACATTTTGATCCATACATCATCTTGCAGGTTGACTTCAACTCCCAGGTCAAGTAGAAAGGAAACAATGTCAGTATGGCCAGCCGAACATGCCCAGTGCAGGGCAGTTCTGTGATCCTGAAATAGGAGAAGTCAAATATGACAATATGCAGCACATGGTTTAGCGGTGCCATTGTCACGTCAACAAAACATCTTGCTGTGTCGCGCATTCTTACCTGGTCTGTTTTGCAAGCAAGAGTTTTATCTGACAAAATGCACTGTTTTAATTTGTCAAAGTGTCCCATATAAGCTAAATTACACACGTCTACGTTTGACACAGAGCCCTCCATTCTTAAATAAATTTAAATAGCTATCAAACAATATTCTGAACAATAGAATGAGAGCATATGCGCGATGTGCTTGATTTGAAACATAGGCGCAATGACTCAGGAAATTATGACTTGTACTTCCGCCTTGTGTGAGTTTGAATTCTTCGCAATAAAACACAAAGCGTAACATCTCGAAGCTGTGACATTGAAATTCTCTATATTTTTTGCCTTTTTTAAAATATTTATGTACAACACAATTTGAAAAAGTAACATTTTGATGTTCTAAATTGTATGGAACCACTACATCGGCCAGTTTCATTGCATTATGTCGCACATTTATTTTAATTTGGTAGGTTGAGTTACTATCGGAGGAAGTAAAACGGGCATCCATGATACCCACCACTAAGAAACTGATGATAATAAACAATTGTAGATAATACACACAGTATACAGTATACAGTATTACAATACTCACAAATTCCCTGACTGTCTCTGACTGTAATTGGTACTCATGGCGGCTACGCTGGTAAGCTACAATTTAAACCTTTTATGGGTACAAGCCACACAATGCCTTTAGCTTGTGGCTAGTTTTGAACACGCGCGTGTGGCGTACATCTTTCTCCTATTGTTTACTGTCTCAGGATTTTAGAACCCACGTTGACCAGTCGTGCAGATATTCGGAGGAATTTGTCAACATTTACTATGACTGCGTGGATAAGAAGAGAAGGGTGAGTAGCACATTTAAAGGGACCAGCTTCCTGTTTTACTGTCAGTCGCAGTTCTCCGCGTTAAAATTTGCAGGAAATACTTGGCAATATGAGCCCTTAAATTTAAATGCATGTTGTGATGTGGCCAAGATATCGACATTGGTTACATGTCAGCTACAACGTTTAACCAGTTCTTAAACTTTTATTTTGAAACATGAGGTGCAAAATGGGGTGCACTATTGGCTTTAACCAGCATAAGGCGCTGGTGGTTCAGTCTCTGAGAGTTTGTGTCCTGAAGAACGTGACAATAGGCCGTGTTCCAAATCACATGACTGCTTTTGTAAATTTATGACAAACTTTATTATAATTGTATAACGTTTACAGAGATGATTACAATTATTTGATCATTAATGAAAGAAGCTTAGTAACTTTTGAAAAAAACTTTTAAAAAGCATAACAATAACGGAGTGAATGCGTAAATATTATATAAATAATAAAGTATTTAAGTATAACTCTTAGTACTATTGTGCCTATCACAGGATCAGTATTGCTATTTAATGTCTTTCTGTTGTATTTGTTGCTCGTGTTTCAGAACCTGACTCGACTGTACTTGGACAAGGCAACCTTGGTGTGGAATGGAAATACGGTGTCGGGGCTAGACGCCCTGGGCGAGTTCTTTGAGGCACTACCTTCGAGCGAGTTCCAAGTTCACACACTGGATTGTCAACCAGTTCACGGTAAATAAATAAATAAATCAACAGACTCACAATTCCCTCCTTTTTATTTCACATTTTCCTAGTGAAATAACATGTCTGAGACCCTTGGTCTCCGATATAATTAATATATTAGCAATTAAATGTTTTATTTTTTTTAGCAATTACTGATGTAATTTACATTTTTTACCTTGTAATTAACCTGAGGACTGCGGCACCCGCCCCCTCGCTACTCCTTTGGTTTGATTCCAGCCAGTCCAAAATGTTAACAGAAACACATTTTTAGTGAGTGTTCCTAAAGACGCGATGAAGTAGCAAGATCAACACCTTGTTTTGTCTTGAGTTATTTCTTCAACAGGTTTTCTCGCCTCGATAACCCAAAATGGAGCCAAGGAAAGTTGCAAGGTGAGGAACACTGAATTCAAGAAATAACTCATGACAAAAGAGGATTGTTGTGTTGAAGAGGAAGGCATTGATCTCATTGACAGCGTTTTTGGGAAGTCACGTCTTCAATGAAGGTCTTTTATCACTGTAATTATGCATTTAGGATTGTTTTATACATGTAAAACTTAAAATCTCATCTGAAATGTACATCTTCTACAGATCTAGCAACTCAAGGCCAGATGACTCTGCTGGTAGTGACTGGTGGTATTGTGAAGTTTGAGGGGAACAAGGCGCGTTTCTTCAACCAGAACTTCCTTTTAACGGCTCAGGCTTCACCCAGCAACGAGCAGCCAGTGTGGAAGATTGCCAGTGACTGTTTCCGTTTTCAAGACTGGAACAGCTGAGGTTTCCTTCACCTTAACTGTCCGATGACTATTTTTGTAATAAAAGAATACCAACATTGAATATGAAAAGGTATTTATTCTCAGGAAAAGCTTGAACAAGGCCTGTGATCCTAACAGAGCACTATGTGCATTATACAAACAAAGTCCATAAACTGGCGTTTCCACACGTAGAAATACATATAAAACACTCCTACTGTATATTGACATGGTAATTTTCCCCTTTACACCAACTTGTTCATAATCCTGTAAACTGAAGAAAAAGATGCTCTATATGTCATCTGAAAGATGTCGCTACTGCCGTAAAAGCACATCCACAATCCATCTTGCTCTAATAACAAGATACTGACGAGACAAGCATGTCTCTAAGTGCAGGCAACCCACTTTTGGCAGTTTAATTAAAACATCTGCTGATCTTCCTGAGTCGTTTGTATTACACATTTGGTCTTATTTTCAGCATGACTTGACAAATAGCATGAATATAATGACTTTAGCCACAATAAATTAAGTTATCAAGCATATCTCTGGATAGGGAGTGTTGGTGACATTTTGTAAACTTTCACGAGGCAGTTTTGAACACTGGACTATTATCAAAACGCCACAAGTGCTGCAGACTGAAGGCACAGTAACATCAGTACTCCAACTACAAAAGAGTTGCTATCATTAAGATTTCAATGAAGGTAACGGCATTAGCAACACATGGAGGAGTGATAGTTTTCTTTTTTAAACAGCAACAAAGTACCAACAGACATTTTTAGACAAAATCAACTGTATTCTACACACCGGTGGCACGGATGGATCATCAGCTACAACAACCATTTGAAACTTCCCTGTTGTGCCCATTTTCACTGGTGTGACAGCACAGAAAGCCAACACACGGTTAACAGCAAAACTATTTACAGGTAACAAGAGTGGTCAAGGCTGAAAGAGGTTATTTGCCCCCGTACATTCTCTCGATGTGGTGGAGATAGTGGTTCTTCAGCTCTTTCCGCTTCAGCTTAAATGCGTCCGTGACCAGACCCGTCTCGGGCGTCCATGGTTCTGCGCTGAGGTGGACCTTGGCGGGAATCTCAAAGCGCTGGAGTTTAACTACGTAGACAAAAAGACAACTTCATTTCCCTCTGCTACATTCATGGCGTGAGAAACAGAAAGAGGTGAGGATGTAATTGTCTTACTGTTGGCAGCCACTTGCTTGATCTCCCCCAGAACCTCTTTCTCCATGTCGGAGTGTGTGCACAGCTCTTCCCAGGAAGCGACTATTCCTCTCCGCTTGGCCAGTTCTATCAGCCGCTTCTGGTTGGGAACCACAAAGCTGATCACGTAGTTCTGGTCACTGCAAGAGGGGGATCAAAGGAGACAGATGTGAAACAACACAACCATTACAGCCAAGATTCATTCCTCGATGGAAATGGCAGACTTTTTAAACTGTTGGCTGCAATATAGAAAATATTCAAGAAGTCTGGTAGTCTATCACTCCACCAGAAGGTCAAGAATTGTCCTAAATGTGCCGACGACTGTTGAGGCTCAAAATTGCCGCTTATTGAAGGAAACACTGGTGGATGCAAAATTATTTCTGTGCTCCAGTGTCTCCCGAACATTCATTCATCTGTGGTAATCTGCCACAAATAAGTCTGGATTGTCACAAATAGATTTGGCACTATGTGTTCGCTCTCGCTCATCACCACACAGCGTAAAGGGGCTCTCTCAATGTAGCTTGTCAATCCAACTCCAGACAGTAGATGATGTCATACGTCTGCTTCTTAACACACGGTCTGCCAGAGAATACGAGAATACAGCAAGAGGGATCTTTGTTGCCAACTTTTTTGCGAGTATTCAGACAATAACTTGAGTCTAAAATGAAAGCGTGTATCACCTTTCTCAATGAGCAGCCAGTGCTGCTGTTATCCAAGTTATCTGCAAGTTTTACTTTTGCATTTCACAGCAACTATAGTGCATTCAAAAACTGCCAGTTTTGCCAGTGCGAAACCTGACGCTTAAGCATTAAGGCATAAATATGTAAAAATGGTGATACATGTATGCTACACATATTTATAAACTATTACCGACTGAGGGTGATTGAGATGTTTCCTGTGGAAAAACCTATTTTCGGAGGAAAAAACAATTTTGACTAAAAATGCATACTGTCAACGCACAGTATGTCTACAACGGTACTTTTTATTAAGTGCTTTAGCGGTGAAAGTGCCCACTATTGATATTGTCCGTCTCTGCCTTGTTGATTGAAACGTCCAAACAAAACGTCCAAACATACACCAACACGGACAAGACGGGCTGACTGACAAAAGCATTTTTCCACAAAAAGGATAATAAATGATTATCCATAAGCTCATGGATCTAATTACCACAGCCAAGACATTTGTTTGACACCAGGTGGTCAATCAAACTCTTCTTTTAATTGGCAAATTGTCATTTTCAGTGTTTGTAAATGTATTTCACTTCTATTATTTTCCAATATTTATTTTGCGGTGATGCGAGCCATTGTGTTCTGGCTAATGTCAATACGCCAGTAATGTAATTCGATCGGTGCAACAATGTTAAGAATTAACAATGTCGCTGTAGCTTGGTTAATATGCACGTCACATATGTAAATCGAGGGTTGTTGGTGCCTTTTGGACTTTTTCCAGACGACTATAAAGGAGGAGTAAGTTTGTCCCATATGTGCAGTAATGAGCTGTGTGTTTTTATATCGCTAAAATGCACAAAAAAAAGAGAAAGATGTGTGTTTATGTCTCACATAAGATTGTGGATGATGAGCAAAATAAAAATAAGTTTTTACTTTAAATGTTACATTGAGACTACTGTCACCTACCGGTAAGCGTTAAATCCAACTTCCTGTTGAAGCATTTCCGCTTTTCAGATAGAAATTCAACATTTAGGGCACACTTTAGTCCAGTGGTTCTATATTTTCTGTCTTGCCCCCACTGGGGGGCAGAAATGTTTTCCTCTAAAAAAGGTTGACACATTTGCATGTATTGCCCAAAGATGTCAGGTGACTCACCTGTTCGCGTAAACACAGATGTTGTCTATGAGGGAGCTGTTCTTCAGAGCGGACTCCACCTTACCAAGAGACACGTACTCCCCTGCCTGCAGTTTGACCAAGTCTTTCTTCCGATCTGAACAATATGATACAATCACAGCTTGAATACAGGTCATTTTTCTGTGATGACTTGATATTGCAGTGACACACACCAACTATTTGCAGACAGCCATCTGGGTGAACCTCGCCAACATCTCCTGTGCAAAACCACCTCTGACCGTTCTCATCCAAAAAGAAGTCCTCTTCCTTGCTCTCGTACTTGAAGTAGCCCATTGTCACGTTGGGGCCACCAATCAGGACTTCACCTCTTGGGTTGGGCTTATCTTTGCTGGTGTAGCCACCTGATCAAAGCAACACACACGTTGGCGTGCAAAACAAAAACACTAATCCAAAACAGGCCTCTTACACTGGAATGCTCAACAAGAGGCAACACGTCAAGACGTACCTTCAGCCCAGTCGCGCAGTCTGATCTCACAGCAGATGAGTGGCGCTCCGACACGCCCCGTGCTGTTGTCTGCGACTGTGTGATATGAGGCAAAAAGGTCAGTCAATACCTTCTCAAGCTAGTCTTCGGCACATACATCTTCCCATCCATCCATTTTCTGTGCCGCTTATCCTAATTAGGTTCACGGGAGTATGCTGGTGCCTATCCCAGCTGACCTTGTGGTGAGAGGCGGGGTACACCCTGGACCATACCTATAGACAATTTAGAGTCTCCAATTAACCTAACATGCATGTTTTTGGAATGTGGGAGGAAACCGGAATACCCGGGAAAAAACCCACGCACGGGGAGAACATGCAAACTCCACAGAGATGCCGGATGGAGGTTCGAACCCAGATCTTCCCGATCTCCTGACTGTGTGGCCAACATGCTAACCACTCATCCACTGTGTGACCCACATACATCTTACCACATTAAGATATACTGTATCTGTTGCTAGACAGTGATGTATTCTAAACATTCACATCTTCTGCTGTATTAAAATTTCTACCCATCTTTTTCGGTTAAAATGATACAAAAACAGGCCACAGTCCATGCAGCCCCTGGGCTGCACCATGGACACTTCTGCTTTTACAGCCCTTCGTCAGGGTTGAGCGTGTGGCGTGACCTCGGCGAGCAACCATAACACTCGTCGGCTATTTAAGCTTGTTAGCTTCCTTCGACTAGGGCGAACAATAATACAGAATGGGAGTGTTATAGCAGCTACAACTAATTATGATGCATCACAGTGCACAGTGCACAGTGCATCACATGCATCATCAGCGCCCTCTGAACACAAGAGAAATGTTCTGATGCAAAGTCAGATTTCTTTTTTTTTTAATTTGCATGTTGTTGCTACTTTAAGAGGGCTTTTTCAGGGGGAGGCGTGAGCCAAAGTAGTGTGTGATGGTGCCTCAACACCAGAGCATAATCCAGGTTTCCCAAAAGCTGAAAGTTGAAGCTGAAACCGGTAACATGCAACAAAATGCTTACCTAGAGAACAGTGACGTGAACAAGAATTCAAGGGTCAAAATGTGTGTGTGTGGCACTATGCTTGTGCTGCCTTGTTCTATTGGAAATACACTTCCATGCCTTGCAGTTTGGCCTCACCCTCGCTGATGGTGCCTGCTCCACAGGTTTCCGTGAGGCCATAGCCTTGTCCCACTGAGCAGCAGAAGCAAACATTCATGAACCTCTGTGTAGCTGGGGACAGAGGAGCACCTCCTGAGAGCATCAAGCGCACTCGCCCTCCCAGAATCTTCTTCACTTTCTTGAACAACAGGCTGCACAAACAAAGATGCATCTCCGTGAGAACAAACGACACCCTGCGAGACAACTTAATAGCAGTAAAACCTGCTGCTCCACTTTTATTTTATGATGCGCAACATAATGTTGCTGTAAAAGAAGTTCCTTACATATTACAGAGCGGTGCGTCGTAGCCTCTCTTGATCTGCTTTAGTTTGTATTGGTAGCCCAGGTTGAATAGCATCTTCTGGACATAACCCATCTCCTGCACTTTGCTCATCACATTTTTGTTGATACGATCCAAAATTTCCTTTACGACAGGAGAAAAAGAGAACAGCGTAATGAAATCATGCACAGGAGTGTGGATGGGTGTAAAACAAAATACAGCAATGGGATTTTTACCGGCACAGCTGCCATCAGCGTTGGTTGAAGCACAGTGGCGTCACCTTTACTTCCTCTCTTTATTTTGGAGGACTAGAAGGAACAGGAAAAACATCAGTTGAAGCAGATGATTATTTGGGTCCACACTGCAGGGTGTTTACCTGATCAGACAGTGTGTGTGGGGAAGAGTAGCCGATGCGACATCCATATGTGATACAGGAGATCTCTGCAGTCATTTCCAGAACATGTGCCAGAGGCAGGTAGCCTATGTAACTGTCATTCGGGCTGCCAGCACAAAGAGGAAGGACAGGTTGAGATCCCGCAGCAATGCAACCACAAAGTTGGCAAACTTGTATGCTTATTAAAAGAAACATCATCTCCCATGTTAGCACAAATGAGCCTTTTGAGATCTCTGGTGCGACAGTCACGCCTACAACTTTACAGTGCAGATGGTTTTCAACTGCTCAATATTAAAAACATACCCTAGATTTGGGATGCGTTCACACTGGCCAGTCATTCCTGCGACCAGATTACTGTGGACAATCATGACTCCTTTGGGTCGGCCGGTGGAGCCGCTGGTGTACATGACCACAGCCAGGTCGGACGGCTGCGGCTTCACATTCTCCTGGCCCACTGCAAAACATCACAGCAATTTTAATTATTGTGCTAATAACTGTTCCCTCGAAAGTCATCATACTCTGTGAAAAACCTTGGTCTTAAACTTGTAAAGCTAGTTGCACACTAAATAAAATAGCTGGGCTGGGCAATTCATCAGGCCCCTTTGAGGGATGACACTGAACGAACCCCGAGCACTACGGCTGCAAAGCAAATGATGTCATTGTGCATTCTTACTCTCACCCATGGTCATGAGCTTTGGGTAGTGACCGAAAGAACAAGATTGCGATTGGATGGGTTCCCTTTGAGATAAGGTGAGAAGCACGGTCAACGGGGAGAAACTCGGATAACCGCTGCTCCTCCCACATTGAGAGGAGCCAGATGGTGGCAAGGGGCATCTGGTCAGGATGCCTCCTGGACGCCTCCCTGGCGAGGTGTTCGGGGCACGTCCGACCGGTAGGAGGCCTCAAGGAAGGCCCAGGACACGTTGGAGAGACAAGCCTGGGAATGCCTCGAGATCTGATCTGGAGGAGCTGGACAAAGTAGCCAGGGAGAGGGAGGTCTGGGCTTCCCTGCTTAGGCTGCTGCCCTCGTGACCTGACCTCCAAGCGAAAGATGATGGATAGGCTGTGCTTATCATCATCCAGAAAATACAGTAGATCCCCACCTATTTGGGGGGGCGAGTAATTGATACAACCATAAACATGTCAGCTTGCTCCCCACTTCCAAATCCTCATGCTAGCTTGTGCTTGACGTTCTTGTCTGATTTCGGACGAATATTTATTGATTCAGCTCCAGAATCCTCAACCTTCTGTCTTCAATTGTCATTGTTTACTCGTACAGTAACACCATCCAGGTTTAAACTCTAAATATGCCTCACACACTATTCAAAGTAAAAAATGTATATGGGTACTCAACCGATGAACAGATGGAATCTGCGTCAATCACAACTACGGTGCGTTAAATGTGTGAAATCCCAACGCTTGACGAAAAACATTAACAGTGAAACATGAAGGACAAACATGTAAAGATTGTGTGCTTTCTAACAGTGGTACGTGTATTTTACCTTTATTTCTCGTATTCATAAATTAACGACTTATGGAAATTACATGCATTTTCCGCAAAAAAAATAGTCCTTTTTTATGAGGATTTGGTGACTGAATATGCGGAGATTTACTGTAAATCAGAATTTAAGTGGGAATGTGAAGAGGCCTGGATGTGCAGTCAGAACCAGGATTATAATTAAAAAAAAAAAAAAAAAAAAAGATGTGCCAAGACGTGAGTAGAAGTTTGCTCAGTGTACAAATGATACTGAAAACATGGGACTGTTGACAGCTGCATCGTGAAGTAATCGTCTGATAAATTAATTTGTCAACAGTGCAACTCTGTGGAATTCCATCCATCCATCCTCTTTGCCACTTATCCTCACTAGGGTCGCAGGTATGCTGGAGCCTATCCCAGCTGACTTCGGGCGAGAGGTGGGGTACACCCTGGACTGATCGCCAGCCAATCGCAGGGCACATACAGACACTGTGTGGAATTGTTTGCCAAAATATCACATTGTGTGTGTGTGTGACTATTGAGTAAGGAATAAAGCCATCATGTCATATTTAGTATGATTTCTCCTCGAGGCATTGCATGTACAGACAAGGTGTGACAAAATGGAAACACTCACTATTTTCAGGAAGTGCGCCCAGGTCTTGCACAGCTTGCATGCTGTGGATACAGAGTTCTGCTGGATAACCCTCTGTGGTCACCTTCTTCTGGTCCACACAGATGATATGTTTCAGTTTTGGGATCTGCGGAAGCACATTCTAGACAAAGCAAGAGCACAAATGTGGTGTCACAACAGAATGCTTTCATGGGCTTTCTGGCTCTGCATGCACTGATAGCTCTACAAGAGACAACAGCTGTCTGTGAGCTTGTGTACTGGGGGGAAAAAAAAGGAGACATTGACTGGGAAAACCCCATTTACTGGAAATACTAATATTGTACAGGCACTGGTAACTAGAAATACACAAGCAAATGATGAGAAATCATATCGCCAACCCAAGCAAATTGGGGGGGGGGCACCTACATAAGTTTATGGACCATACATACAGAACAATATAGATGCAGTGCAGCCAATGCTGACTCCTGTGTTCTACAGGTATAAAAACTCACTTTCAGCTTAGACTCCAGCAGTTCCACACTGGTAACAAGGTGCGACACTCCAGTTTCATTCAGTCCGAACGCAATCGCATCTTCCCCCAACGTGGCATAGAAGGTCACCACTGGTGTGACAACAAAATTCAGTCAGTGAATATAAAATACACGCAAGTACAAACAAGTGAAATAAATAACAGTTTTCTACCCAATACACTATGAAATACATACATGGGAAATTGTGCCTGAAGCATGTTTGGGCTGTTATCATCCACTCTGCTCTGGTCTCACAGAAAATAGCAATGGTGGTTTTGGGCTTCTGGCCGAGAGCTGCCAATCCTCTTCCGAACTGACTGACAAGAGAGTCCACTTGATTGTAGGAGAGCCATTTATAATCACCCAGGATAAGCTGGCAGGAGCAAAACCACACAAATTAGTCTTCACGTACATGCTTGCCCTCCATTGTACACATACTTTTTCTTCTTACCTTTTTGAAAACTTTCCCGCTGGGCTGTATCTCATTTTCCTGACTCAACACATCTCTGACACCGAGACATGGACGGTTTCCAAAGCGCTCCACGGCGAAATCAAACAACTTATCCAGTGTGTCCTTGCCGGGCAAGTCTACCTTGGCCAGTGTGTCAAAGTGGTCCACAGAGCGGTATGGCCCTTCTGCATGGCCTGACTTGGAGCGGCCCTTGACCCGTTCGGCGAGTGTCTTCTTCAGGCTGGCACCCGTGATATAGTACCATGGTAAGAATGAAATGACGGAGTACAGCCAGACCAGAAGGTGGATTGGAAAAAGAAGGATAGATTGGACAGCATTTGACTGAAAACCCATACTGTTTAAGTAAAAGGGGAGGGTTGGAGTGCCAGTGAGGAGTCCTGCTTCAGTGTGCTACAGTTCTAAAAAAGGTATGAGAACTGTCAGACCAGGAGCCTTAAAAGTCCAGAAACAAAGAAATATGAGGTCCACTGTCGTCCAGATGTTATGCCGTAACTGCAATAAAGCAGAAAACACTGTCAACAAATGTTAAAAGACATAAATGGCTTGTTTACGCTTGCCACTTATCTTTATCAAGAATTCCTACAGAGTAGAGATGGGGCCAAACTGATCCAGTAATGGCATTGAGTTTCGATTGGAAAATTTCCAATCACCTGCGGAGAGTTCCAATCCATTGGCCATGGCCATGCTTTAATGTTTTCAGCTTGTTGTTGTAAGCAAACACCGCTAGAAGAATATCAGCAAAGCACCCAAAAGTTATGTTTGATTTTAAAGAGTTCTGCGCTGTCAAGACTGTAAAGCCGTGAACAAGTCAGACTGAGCACTTGAGACTGAGTGTGTGTGTGTGTGTGTGCTTTTGCTGTGGCCAATAGTAACATGTTTGTTTAATAAAGCGATCGTTGATCGGCCACATCCTTGTCATTCTTACAGCATCTGTAGTCGCTACGATAAAGCAAAACAGCTTTGGTATCGATAGTATCGGTATTGGCAGTTATCCAAATTCCGATACCAGAATCTGAAGTTAATTATTTATTTTTTTTAAATGCTTCCCTACTATACAGTGAAACTTGTAATGTCCTACACCTGCCAATTTAGCACAACACCTCAATTCAGCGGTCACACGCTCAAAGCAGTGAGACTATCTTAACCACATTCATTATCACTTTAATCCACGTTAGTGGGTTTTTTAGCTATTTTTAGACTAAGAATGTTAGAAATGTTAGGGGAAAAAAAAAAAAAAAGATACACGGAGCATCTGAAACAAATTACCTTCACAGTCCGCCCTTGTCATTAAAGTTAACACGAAGTTCTTCTATTATGAACATGTTTACACTTGAACAACAGTTAAGCAATGCTGCTTTAGTCTGACTTTACAATCTGACTTAAATTATACAAATGACAAAATCTGAACAAGAGCTCATTCCATTTGCATAAACCAAAATGTCCAACTTGCAAGCAGGCATTTGAATAAGCATAAACAAGAATAACTGGATATAACACTTGAATGAATTCTCATTTTTCCTTTTGAATAAATCACCATCAAACATTCATGGCAACATCTAATGATATGATCAGCCCTGCTGTTTAATGACCACCTACGCTGTAACCTAAGGTAGAACGTCTATTATCACCACTTCAACACGTTGGTTCAAAATAAAGAGTTAAAGGGATAGTTTGGATTTTTTGACATGAAGTTGTATGACATCCCCATCAGCATTGTAGTCCAATAACAGCGACTTACCCCCCCCACTTGGTCTCCCAAGTCCAGTTCTGGTCAGATTTCCGTGATGAAGAACGTAGTTCCACTTTGTTGCTGGGGACAATTGAGTAAAGAGTTTGGCTTCTCAAAACAATATTCGTTCAAAGGATTAATACATTTGCATCACAAAAAGATGTAACAGATATAACGCCGAGCGTTTTGTGAGGTTTGAGTTTTTTGAGAAGGCCTTTTTGTGATGCAAATGTTTTAATCTTTTAAACGCATATTGTTTTGAGAAGCCAAACTCTTTACTTAATTGTCCCCAACAACTAAGTGGAACTACGTTCTTCATCACTGAAATCTGACCAGAACTGGACTTAGGAGACCAAGTGGGGGGTGAGTCGCTGTTATTGGACTACAATGCTGATGGGGAAGTATACAAGCTCATGTCAAAAAATCTGAACTATCCCTTTAAATTATTATGTTGGAAACATTCCTTATCATTTTTAATTGATTTTCTGCATTCATTAGTTTAAAAAAATGTGAAGTTGAAGTAGCTTGATAAAATTACGTGCCAAGTTGATATGGTTGCGTGTTGAGGAAGTGTGCGCTTGAGTTTCCCAGCATGACCTGTGGTTGTTGAATTGTGTTTTACATGCCGTTACATGTGCAATTTTTTAATCCATTTTTGACAGACTCGTCATGTAGTATTGGTTGATCGCATCGCGAAGGCCATGATGTAATGACATGATCGTTGAATTCACATTCTTGGCCATGACGCGTTTGCAAAAAGTGATTATAAACATCAATAGCAAAACAAGTATGTTTAAAACTACCACAAATAAATGAATTATGTTTAACACTAAAGTCGAATACTTCCTTGCGTTATGTAATGTAGAATTAAAACTTAGTACAATGTTAAATATTGTTCATTCATTCAAATAAGCCGAGGTAAGCAATACTACAAATGTTGGCATTGATCAGATACCACGGAAATATGGGGCCAGTATCACTGATAAACTTTTTTTTACATTTTTCAAGATCATAGTTTGTTTTTTTTAGCCTTTAATTTGATGATAATGACAGAATAAAACAAAAATGTCTTAACAAACCTATTAATATAAAAATAATACATTTACCCCCTTTCATTACATACAGTTGCTTGTGTAAAATAAAGTAAATAGTGCAAAAATAAATAAATCCCCCCCCCACCTCTTGTATTTCCATGATAGCATTTAAGAGCAAGCATTTAGCGGCATGTCACCTTAAAAAGCCCACATTGAGTTAGTGTATTTTTATCAGCTACTTCATCCCTGCAATAATCACAGCGTGAGGATCTTCCAGCAGACAACCAATGGCAGCACAGAACACACTCACCCCACACCCTGTGAAGGTCGAGCTCTCCTCCCTGATGACCTTTTAGGTGAGCACCTTGCAAATGCTCTCTCTCAATTCACTTTGACTGTTAGAACTATTATAAAATGACACACGAACTGGTATCTCCCCCAACATGGCATATGACAACCATGATCTGTCTTAAAGCGCAGAGATGCTTAAGGGGCCACGTCTTCACAGCGTACAAACACACCACGCAACGTGACGTGTTGTGATTAAAAAGAGGCGTCGTGTTGTGAAACAGAGGCTGACTCATTTTCCTAGCATAGAAATATGACGTGAATCGCTGAATAACGACATGGAATGACGCCATCCCGCATTTGTGGAACATTTAATAGGTTTCCGTAATTTACATCCACGTGCGTCAGAAAAATCAAGACCGAGTCATTTTGTGTCAGAAGTCACGTTAGTTTGATAAGACAGATAAAAACAGGACGGTTGGTGGGAAAATGACAAAGGCCGGCAGCTCTTCAATGTGCCAGCTTGTGCGACCGTTAATGCCCGCCAACAACGGAGAATACTAACAGTTTGATCAAAGCAATTGAACGTTGCCCTCGCAATTAACCCCCATATAAATCTACTAACGGATAAAGTCTGTAATAAGATTACAGTGCCCAGCGAGCGACTGATACCCATCTTAATTGGCAGGCTAGCAGTATTCTTACCTAGAGCAGTGGAAACCCGGTCAGTCGTGCCTCCATTCAGTGACCGACAGTTACCTCTTGTAAGGACACAGAAACCCGGAACTATTACGTCATCTGATTCCATTTCTTTTGACCAATGAGAACGAGAACTCCCCAACACCTCCGCCCTCGAAAAACCCAACCTCTCCAAGTTACGTCCTATGTACGCATGCGCAGATGCTAGTCCAGTTTCTTCCTGTTTTTTTCATAATACGCTTTTGAGTCGTACAGTAACTATGTAGTGTTTACTTTGAAATGAATGTGGAAGAGTTTGAGGTTAAACTATAGTGTGTACTATAGGCTACAATATTAAAGATGGTTCATGCTCAGCGACTTTTGCTTAAACTACAGGCCATGTGTTAAAAAAACAGTTATATACAGTGTATATTATCTATCAGATATTGTGATGACACCATTTCATTTGAAGACAAAAAGAAAAATGCACACATCAATCCTAAAACAAAAAACATTTATTAAAAATATATCTGGTCAATACATTTTTAAATAATTTAATAAATATAAAGCTGCCCATATAAAAAGTAGACATTCATTGAACATTGAAATTCTTAACAGACAACGGCAAATAAAGTAGGCACATTGGTCCCACAGACACATTCATCTGTCATGTATTAAAGAGGGAAATCAACTATAATGTAATATCTCAGAGGCGTGGTAATCTGTATTAAAAATGAAGTGTGAAGTTAGAAAATCCCTGCAATGTTTTAACGGATTGTCTCATGCGTTGTTAATCGCTCCCTCCTCAATGGGCCCTCTAAACATTTCAGAGTTTCTGATGTTCCTGGTCGCATCCAGGGATCAGTTGAGAATGATTCCACTGAACTTTGACGGTGGTGAGTGAGGTGAGGAGGTAATGACTCGTCATCAGACAAATCCACAGTTCCTGGAGAAAAGGGTGGGGAGAGAGAGAAAACTGCAATCACGTGAAACTTTTACTGTACGTTTTAAATAGGACAAAGGAATTTATCAAGCTATACCGGCTGTGTTGCCTCGACGACTGGGCGCCATCAAATTGTATGTCCTGTCCTGGCTCTTTTCTTCACTGCTGGACTCCACTTCTCTCTGATTCCCGCTACTTATGTGGGCTGGGTAGTCATGGCAAGACACTTGTTCCTGACCCAGTCAGAGGATATGACACAAAAGGAATGTGTAAACCATTTAGTTATGAGTAACCCACTACTTTAGACATATTTAGACAACGGACATGGCCGAATGATGTAAGCAACGTGTAAAGCTGAGCACCTGGGGGTGCGGGCACTGTCTGATCCGCCTCCTCCTTTCTCGGGCTGAGAGTTGGTGTGTCCTTTCTACGTCTGGGGAGCTTGGCACTGGAAAAGCCTCTCCCAAAGGAGCTGAACACACATACAGTACGCCCAAAAGGATTAATCCCTGAATGACAAGACACACTGTGCAATCTATACTACTACAGAACAGTACTAGCAATCTGCACTATATTACGTTTTATGTTGTAATAATATACATATTATATTCATTACAACATTGTAACGAACAAATATTAGTTTAGGTTAATCCTTTAGCTCTTATATACAACAGAGGTACCAAAAAAAGATGGCACATTGTGTAATAATGACATTTCTGACAGGTGAGAGTATAATGTTGCCTTCACATCATCAGTTCTATCAGCCCTCTTACCAAGAAAAGCACTCTCTGACTCCAGCAGAGGTCCTCTTGCACGTTGCACAGTCACGCTCCCCTTCAAAACAGACAACTCCTTTCACACTCCACTCTTAAGAGTTCCCAGTAAGTTCATACTGGGAACTTGGATGATGACAAAGTAACTATTATTTCTTTTTAGCTCACCAGATAGTCATTTTGATGCAGAGGGGATATTCTGTTAAGAAAATCTGCAACATAAAGATATTTTATAGCTTCCAACAAAGTAGCTTTATCTAATTGGTCACACTTACATATAGCACTGATGTATGGGCTCACAACTTTTGGTAAACAGAGACAATTGTCAGGTATATTGCTTTTGTCAGCATGTTAACAGGCAAACCTACACTTGGTATTACGTTTATCATCATTCACTAGGTGGAATTTTAATGCTTTCTAACCATCCTGGTGTGTTGACCTCTGGTTGCTGCGCTGCTGATGTGCATCCATGTAGTTCCGCCTCCTCCGACTGGCTGCGTCCACTCTCCCCATCCTTTGAACGTCATTTGAGTTGAGCCTGGACTCACCATCTGAGTCACACATACAAACTAGTCACATGGCAGTTATTTGAAAGCTTCCGGTCGAGTGCAATTAACTGTTTAAGACGTCATCACCAGAGTAATCGATCTGAAGTGAGTCATGAATTCGTAGCAGATTACTGGGTTCCAGGTTCCTGGAGTTGGGCCTTCTAACCGGAGCCTGGCGCCTCTGCCTCGCCATATCAAACACATCCACGTGCGGACGCGCTTGTCTGCGTAAACAGAGATGATTAAAGGTTTTTGTTTGTTTTTTTAAACACACAGTGGAACATGTTATGTCTAGACAAGCAATTGTTGACAGAAACAAAAAGTAGCCATTGCTTGCACAGTTAATTCTGACTTTGGCCAGAGGCAAAAGGAGAATAGGCAATAAAAAAGCATATTTTTATTTAGATTCCTCTGTTTTAATATATTACTTCATACTCTTAAAATAGTAATTTTGTTGTATGTGTTGACTACAATGACAATAAAGCTTTAGAACATGCGCAAATCTTTCTTCCTGTGGCTAACAATCTAAAAAAATTAATTGGGTACATTTTGTCACTTGCTGTGGTACAATCCAGGTTCATACTGTCATGCTTTTGTTTTGAAGCTTACTTTGCACCAAACAGGATGTCACTGTGTGTGGAATGCTGTGTAACTAGACAGTTAGCAGATAATGATGAAGCTAACAACACCACAACACATGTCGACATAAAGAGAGCAGTTTGTCATATAAATTATCCCTTTGTCGAGAAAAGCGGTCCACAATGTATGCCAATGTCGACTTAAACTGGATTTTTTTTTTTTTTTATATAAGAACACGGCGGACTGAGACTTTAGTTGGTTGTTGACGTAAGTGGGACTAAAATAAGCAGGTTTCACTGTAATTCATGTCAATGAATAAACAAGTGATATGTGCGAAATCAGAGGGTGTGGGTTCGATTCTCGGCCATGGTTGCGTCAGGAAGGGCAAACCCTGCATAAAAACTAAGCCAAAACCATTCATGCAATTGACTTACTATGGTGACTCATGACAGGGAAAAGCCATTTTTTTCCAAAACTCCATGTTCCATGATTTTCAGACAGGCCCAAAAATGACATCATGGCAAAGGCCGCTTCCTCTGTCCATGATTCGCATAAGCCTGCCTTCATTCAAAACTTGCACGTGCGGGTCTGTGCTCTGTGTGGTGGAGTCTGGATGCGAGAATACGAAAAAGGGAAACGTGCTTAGCTCCAAACGCGCAGAAAAACACTTAAGCGCAAACAGGAGAATAGGGCCCCATTGTTATTATATAAATTGACCATTTTAGAATCACTTTACAATAAATCAAAATTGCTCTTTACTGTATGTTCAGTGAACCTATTTCAAGAAAAGAGTTTGTTCATGTTCACTGCTAATCCCGTCTTTACCTTCCAGCCAGAGGGGAGTCCATTCCATCCCAACCCTCCTGCTGTAGATGACACTCAAGTCGTTTTTGTTCACTGCGAAGCTGCCGACGCAATGCTGACAGTTCACTGTACACGTCTCGTTGCTCACCTGAAGACATACACAGTAAAGACATCACAGCCCATTTTCCCTGATGCAGTATTGCTCAGTTCAGTGTTGTTAGCTAGCTATACTTAGCTATACAAGGTACCAAAAATAACAACTCTGTACCAAAACACTTTAACAATCTATTGTGGGTGTATTGACTGAAGTGGTATGGCATCTAAAGGGTGGAGTAGCTGTAACACCAGCTGGTGTGGCTGTGCAAAAGTACGTTGGTAAACCTCACTCTATGACGCCTTAAGAGCTGTGCTGTAC
This sequence comes from Dunckerocampus dactyliophorus, assembly GCF_027744805.1. Classification (NCBI taxonomy): domain Eukaryota; kingdom Metazoa; phylum Chordata; class Actinopteri; order Syngnathiformes; family Syngnathidae; genus Dunckerocampus; species Dunckerocampus dactyliophorus. The sequence continues at coordinate 18,579,644 of NC_072829.1, read as the reverse complement.
AGCTCAGGCTTTTAGCTCGTTGGCTGGTGCTGTTCAAGTCTCAAAGTGGGGAATCTGTGGACATGGTTTCAGCCCCAGGAAGGTGTGGGGAGGGCAGGACTGCGTACATTACATTGGTGCAGTGGCCAGGATGAGAGTGAGGTTTAGGGGGGTGTGACGGTTACCATCTGGTGTGGCTGTGTGATAAATACATTGGTGAACCTCTCTCCCTGGCACCTTAAGAACTTTTAGCTTGTTTTAGCTCCTAGCTCAACTCTCACTTAGCGAGGATTTGTGGATTTGGGTTTGGGTTGAACTACTTTACCAGACACATTGTTGTCTGTTGACTGGTCATGAGAATCGTCAATGCCACGTGGCAACACGAATGGAATGGGAAGAACACAAAATACTTTCTCAAGATCAAAGAACACCTTTTACAGCTGTCAGGTTACACATAATTACACCGCTATGTCATCCATCCATTTTCTTCTCATTAGGGTCGCGGGGGCATGCTCGAGCCCATCCCAGCTGACTTCGGGCGACAGGCGGGGTACACTCTGGACTGGTCGCCAGCCAATCACATAGACAAACAACCATTCACACTCACATTCATACCTATGGACAATTTTGAGTCGCCAATTAACCTAACATGCATGTTTTTGGGATGTGGGAGGAAACCGGAGTACCCGGAGAAAACCCACGCATGGGGAGAACATGCAAACTCCACACAGAAATGCCCAAGGGAGAACGGAACGCAGGTCTTCCCGATCTCCAGACTGTGACTGTGTGGCCAACATGCTAACCACTAGACCACCGTGCGGCCCACCGCTATGTCATTTTCAGGGTAATTGATCGTGGCACAACGCCATGACAAAATAAAAGACGTCACACCTTAAAAATGAGTTTTTTTTTTTTTTTTTATCAGACAACCCTAATGAAAATCCTTAGTTGAAGAAAGCCCTTGTACACACACCTGCAGCTCGAAGTTGATTCCTACAAGCAGGGACAGGTGGAGACTGGGGGCTGGAAAAAGATTGTTCCTAAATAAAAGATAAAAAGAAAAGTGGAAGGTTAATGACACATTTCAATCCAGAGGGAGAACAACAAATTGGCTTTTCTGTTTTTTTATTAAAAAAAAAAAAAAAAAAGGGCGGGAAACACAATTATCATTGCCTTGTGCAGAATGTAGTCTGACAAGAATCATTCCTGCAGGCTTTTACAAGCTGTGGTGAATGAGTGCATTTTAGTGTGAGTATAAAGTTAGCGAGACTCACAGAAAGGCGAGCAGTGGAATGACGGCTCTCGAGGGTGGGAGGCCTGGGGCTGTACTCTTGTTTTCTCTGTGGGGTGGGAACTGGAGGAGACGGTTCCCTGTGAACCTAAGTCCAAAGAATAAATGACAGATAATGTGACACGGGGGTTAAATCATGTGTACAGCTGCTTTAAGGAATCTTTTCAATCTTTTCAAAAGCTCACAGCTTTAGTAATCAACTCACATGCTATCATACTGTAAATTAACTTTAAGCTACAGCGAAGACCAGGATATACGCACCACTTTCATGAGGGCCTGCCTCTCTCGTTCATATTGCCTCTTTTGTGCCGCTTTCTCCTTTTCTTCCGCCTTCTTTCTCTCTGCTTCCTTCCTTTTTTGTTCTGCCAGCTGAAGTAGTTCCTCTACCTTGGCCTTTTGCTGAGATTACCCCCCCCCCAAAACGATCCCAATTTATTTTTGTTGCATGTTGTGCTTTTGTCACAAAAACACATTTTTAGCTCCTCACCTCCATCTCCTTCTGCTTTTTCTTCTCTTGTTCTTCTTTGTACTCCCTTTGGATGGAAGCATTCTGTTCTAACACCTTCCTCTCTAGCTTTTCTTCCTCCAGTCTGATCCGTTCCCTGTCTGCTGCCCGTTTACGCTGCTTCTCCTCAATCTGTAAACATGTACCAGCTTTTAGGAGGTCGAGTAACTGGAGCTCAGAGAGAAGAAGCACATTTTAATGGAGGAGCAATTGGAGGAGTACTCTAAAAGCTGCCATCCGAATTTCTGTGTAAGCAGTCTCTATAAGGACAACATATTTAACAATTGATACCAACTGACCATTCCTTATTTTGAAAAGACAAACTTTTTTGCATTAAACCCAACTTATTTGTCTTACACTCTGTAGTCATTTTGAGCTCTACGCTGTTTGAGGTACCTGCAGCTTGAGGTCAGCTTTGTACTTGTCTTGCTCATGGAGCTGCTGCAGTGTGGTCAGGTTGGGAAAAACAGTGCCCCTGGCGAACTGCGGTGTTTGGACATGGGTGAAGCCTATATAAAAAAAAAAAAATTGGAAAGAAGACTTCCATAGAACTGAAAACTCTGCACATAATATTCCAGAGTAATAGTCACTCCTTATCTGCACAGAGCAGTGGCATGCTGTAAAACTTCTGTTCCCAATATTAACAACTTTAGAGAGCATCAGCACTATTCTCTGTATGCATTTGGCAGGGTATGTCAATTCTAGAGCATGATAGCGACTGAATGATGCCACTGATTGCATCCCATGCAAGTAAAACCGTTATGCAAGCAAATGTGGCAAAAAAGTGATATCGAACAGCACTCTTTCTCTGAGCTCTCTCCTTTCTGGACAAAGGGAATTAAAAGTACATGCAGTGCTCTCTGTAAGGAGTCGTTACTATCAAATGAGTGAACAATTGCTTGCTTTTCTTTTGTGTTTAATTTAATAAACTGTAGTTAAATGTACACATTCTTCAAAACACCCATAATCTTAATTTCTGTCACACATTAATAAGGTTCCTATCAGTTTGTTTGCAAGGATGCAGTGTTTAAAGAACGTGAACAAAGAGTGTTACAGTACCAGGGAGACGGTCATTAGTGTCAGGGCTACTGCACTCTGCTACAGTACCAGAGACCCTGTCTTTGGGGTCAGGGTGCTCAGCTGGGCGGGGTGTCATCACAGTCATGGCTCTCCTCTGCCCTTCTGGGTTGCTGTAGGCCTCCTCATTTAGCTTGTGCATCTGTTTAAGGTCGGCTGGCCGGTCATAGAATATTTGCACAAAACAGAGCATGTGGCGATCATAGTGTATGAACACAAAAACTTGGAAGGTAACTGAGGGACACACCGATGAGATTTCCCGTATGGTCTCTGAGTGGGGCTCCGCCTCCACCTCGACCCCAAGGCTGATGGTTCTTCATGTCGGCTTCCAGTTGGGCCTCCAAACGCTCCCGCTCCTCTCTCTCCATACGCTTCCTCTCCTGCTGCTCCTGAATCTATAACACAACACTTCTGTAGTCACAGGAATATCCTCTACTGTCAGTTCTTCTTAACACACTGATTCATAGTTAGGTTCTCCCTTGTGATGTATCGGTGCCATGACCATTATAAAGACTGTAACCATTTCTGAAAAAAAATAAATAAAAAAAATTCCCATTTCAAATGTTTATATTGCATTTTTTTTTTAATCAAAGCCAAATGAAGATACTGTCATAGACAAATAATAGCAACAACAGACATATAAGTGTTGAACCATTTTGGATTCACACTGTAGTATTGAAAACAAAATGGTTTCAATACTACTCCAGCTAAAGACACACATTATTGCCTATTTATCCAAGACTTTAGTAGTATGCATAAAATATCCTCCTAATGGACACTGTACTACTCAACTGGCGGCCCGAGGGCCAAATGAGGCCCCATTAATCACGAGACCGACCCGTGACTTCAAAACTTTGCTGAGACATTTATGCAGCAGACTCCTAAAAACAGCAGAGCACTCTTGCTATATAGAGGATCTTAAGCTATTGGTTTTTTTTTGTTAGGTTCTTAAAAACAGCTGAGCACTCTTGTCATTTAGACAATCTTGGGGTAGATTTTTTTGCAGTATGTCCTTTAAAACAGTATTCCTGTCATAGAGGATCTTTGACCAGTGTTTTTGTTTTCGGCCCTTAAAAACAGCATAGCTCCAATCGTACAGGACAGTGGTTCACAATTGCTTTGGCTACGGGACGCCCTTCAATGACAAGCGGTGACCCAAATTTTGGAAATTTTTGAAGGCAAGCTTGTCAAATATCTTATTGATTTAATAAATTTAATTTATTTAAATGTAAAATCTAAATACATTTTTGCAGCTGCTGTGCAAATACTAAGTTTTGAACGTGTTGCAAGCATTATATGATTATTGCATTATATCCCGCCCTCTGCTGCTCGGAGCATGTAAACTGCGCTCCAGGCAAACATTAAAGTGCAGTTTGAATTTGAAGTAGGGCGAAATAACAGTGTGCCAGAAAGTTTCATGATGATTTCAGGAATAATACGTTTTTATCCACTAATTCAAAAAATTCTAATTCAAAAATTGTTTTCAGTAAGTACATGTATCTTCTGGGGAGTTGAATCACAGCATTTGCCCATGGACTTACATGAGTGGTGAAATACAGTCATGAAAAAAATGATTAGACCACCCTTGTTTCTTCAATTTATTGATCCATTTTAATGCCTGGTACTAAAGGTACATTTGTTTGGACAAATATAATGATGATAACTAATAAAGCTCATAAGAGTTTAATTTAAGAGCTGATATCTACCAACTTCCATGGTTGTCCTGATAATAACCAAAACCACTTAAGTTCTTACATAAATAGCTATAGCATCGTACTACCAAAAGTGTAACTCTTATGAGCTATTTTTGTTGTCATTGTTATATTTGTCCAAACCAAGGTAACTTTAGTTGTATCAGGCATTAAAATGAACAAGAAACTGAAGAAACACGGGTGGTCTAATATTTTTTTCCATGACTGTATCTTAAAGAAAATCAAGCATGTCAAGCTGCTCTGATTCAAAACTCACTAGTTTAATAACAGGAGGACCGTTTCTTCTGTAGACCACCTCAATGCCTGGGTCAACGGATCGAATTGGGCATGAAATGCCTCCCAGTACTGCCATACTGTACCTGGAAGTCTGCACTGGGCGGAATTCCCCTTTTCAACACATTGCTGTCTTATAGAGGACCAGCTTTTTTGCAGTACGGCCTTAAAATAGCAGAGCTCTTGCCATATAGAGGATCTCTGACTGCCATTAACATAGTGCATCTGTTTAAATTTAGAATTTTCTGACATTACATATGAGTATATTTGCCATTTGCTCTTGCAAAAATGTAAAGTGAATATGTCATATACGAAACAGAGGCCTGGCTCCTAGTCATTAGTTTTCTGAAAATGTGCCCCACCCCAAACACTTTAGTTGAATAGGCCTGTTGTACTTTATAGACAAAATTATCCAGAAAATATGCGCCTTCAGTTTTCACTTCTTGTAGATGCACTAATCACGTAACAAAATACCTGTGTCTATGTACACTAGTGCAGTGCTTCTCAAATAGTAGTGTGGGGCCCCCCTGGGGGAGCGTGACAGGCTGGAGAGACTACTGTCAAACTTTTTTCAAGGCTGGCAGGTCTGCTCATGTCTCTATTCATGTTTGAACAATGCTGGTGCCACTCGTACAGTGGTTGATACAGATAAATAGATTTCTATTACGTATATGAACAAAGTCAGGTGTATTGTACAGTTGTGGAAAAAATGATTAGACCACCCTTGTTTCTTCAGGTCTAATCATTTTTTCCATGACTGTATCTTGACATCTTTGGAAGTCCAGAGCTTAACTTTACATTCTCATCATCAAAACACCAATGCAGGAGGGTGCCAACCTGACGACCCCAAGGAAGATTGAAACCCACCACCCACCCACGACGTCGCCATACATCACCACAGCTTCGAGATGACTGATGCATACATCGTTAACATTCATGGCCCATTGGTATCTATGTTCATTCGGGGATTGACCCACCTACTCTTACAACAGAACAGGTTCTCAATAGTATTTCATAATAGGGGGTGTTTGAAAAAAATGCTGTCCTCGGGGACAAAAGATAATTGAGAACCACTGCACTTGTGTGTAACAACCCTGAAGGAAAATGCAGGTTTTGAGAGCAGCCATTAACTAAATACACAATAGAATCCTGTCGGTGGCCAAAGGGTTAAAGATATTCTCAGCTTGAATAGGATCCTACAACATAAGAGAAGCACTACTGACAAGGTGACGGCGAGGTGGAAGGATAGGAAGCGGACTGGTGTAGCACGGGGATTTCAATACCCTAAATGACCTGATAACTGGGGATCCACGGGATTAGATAGGGTTTGCACTATTTGGGAAGCAGAAGATTTGAGAGTCAACTCAAACCTCTCTATTTTACCTTGATGAAAAGCTGACCGCTCCCTTCCCTGGCATCGTCCTGCCAACATGTAACAAACTTTAAGATGCAGTGAATGAATCCCAACTTCTTCATCTCCGGAATAATTGGTGCATGCATTTCTCTTGGAGATGAATAAAGTATCTAGTATCATCTACAACATGACCCTGGTCATATACAGTACAACCATTCCTGTGTTATCACTACAACAGAGGTCTGTCCCATCTGAATCAAATCGGGATGGAAAAAGGTTTTAAAATTAAAACTAAATTTCTAAGTAGCTAAAAGACATTTTGATGAAATTCAGCCTGATAGTCAATTCATTCATTCAACAACTACTGTAGGTCATTGTATTTGAAAAAGAGCCCTCGTGTAATAATCTGTGTAATTCCAGTTCAATCACTCTGCAACAGTTACCTTGGTCTTGAAATATTCTCATACTCAATATTAATTTATGTTCGGTTAATAACTCTAAATTACTCATAGGTGTCATAGGTGGATGGTTGCCTGTCAATATGTGATCAGTCCAAGGTGTATTTGCCCTCATCCTCCTGTCCCTCTATGACCCTGCATAGGAGAAGCTGTATACAGTACAAATAAATGAATGATTCAATGGGGACTCCAACTTACCTGTTTTTTCAGGGCATCTCGGTATTTTAAATTCATTTCTTTGGATGATCTGGGCCTCTCTGGTGGGAAAAGCCCACTATGGGGGGCAGGAGTAACAGGCTCAGTGTTGGTCCTGTCAGGGGAAAAACATACCGTTGCTAAGACCTTTTTTGCTTTTACTATTATGTTTTTTATTGTACTATTATTTAAACTATCCAGTCTACTACATCATTTCTATTCTTACTGTTATCCCTTATCAGTGATTGTACTCGTCAACAATTTGTTTAAGGGGTAATAGTTTAATAAGTAATTAATAAGATATTCCTTTGCTTCTTATGCTATCCACACTGAGTGAAACAAAGAAGCAAGTATATTTACTGCAGTGGGGGCCCAGGAAAACTGCTTCTTCCACTGTGGGGGCACTGCGGGGTGTCACCAAACTGACTGGGCACAACGCCTCCTGGTGGTATGGCATAGTAAGACATGGGAAGAGCCACAGCAGGGTAAGGCAACTGACCATCTAGGCAAGAATGGAAATGAACATAGTTAAATAAGGTTGACTGGGGGTGAAAAGAATGGAAGAGATGAGTGCTTACAGTAGCCAATGTTTGGGTCAAGCGGATTTCTGCTGCTGTAGTAGTGATGGGGCGCTGCATATTGTCCTCTGTAGGGATCTGTGATGGTTAGAGGAGGGTGTGGCGGGATCATGGGAAATCTGAAGAGCAAAACATAAAATAAAAAACTATTTTGTCATTATTGTCTTTTTTTTTTCTGGTAATTACTAAGCTGTGACAATAATGTAACCACGTTTTTATACCAAAGGGTTGATATTAGCTAACTTTTCAGCAATCACTGTATACCTGGGGGTGTCCATGGCTCTGGAGGGGAGGGGAGCAGGGTGACTATTGGCATACAGTCCACCTTCCATCAGGTCCATGGTAGAGCTGCACTCCATCACTGGGGACTGAAAGGCCAAATGGGGCTGATGAGGTGGAGGTGTCCGCCTGCCTTCAGCACCAGTTTTGCCGTTATTTGGTAAACTTTTGGATGAAGACTCGCTGTCTCCCAAAGCTGAAGGCTCCAGGAGGTGATGCTCCTTCTTTCCCTTGTTTGGTCCAATCTGCCTGATTTGGTTGCACTAGTTTGTGCAAAAAGACATCAATTGAATATTCTTTTTGTAGCAACACACAGTCATTGAGTTGAGTTTGCAATACCGGCAAACAAACTGAATGATACAGAGCATACGGGGAGCTTTTTGTTACGGAATACTTTCTAATACGCTTCTGCCTACGAGACTGTGTGTCCGTAAGTAATGTGCAATTATAATGATAAGCTACAGTACCTGTGCGATTTCAGTAATTGGGTATTTTAGACGGCTGTGACAGTAATTATATCTAGCTTGGAGACTGACTAAGGCTACAATATGTTCACACTGCAGGTAAATTCAGATTTATTTTTGCTCAAATGTGACCTGTATCAGATTTTTTCATGTCAGTGTGTACAGCGCAATTCAGATTTTTTCAAATGCAACTCAGGCCTCATTTGTATGGGGATATAGATCAGATATGCATGCGATGTGACTGCAGTATGACCGGTCAGGTTGCATATATCCGACCTATACGTACTGCCGTGCTTACCGAGAGTTTGATAAAAAGGTACTCACCGGTGTAGGCAAAAGTTCTTGTTATTTATAAAAAAAAAAAAAAAAGTATCAGTGAAGCGGCTCACGGCTCTTGCCACACACACGCACGCTACTTGCAACAGACATTGGAGCAAGTTCTCAAGTACTGTTGTTGTAAATGGCTGCTAAGTTACACGTTTAGGGCTCACATAGTTGATTATTCAGCTTTATATTGGTAGTGTCTTGTCTGTTGTTATCTACCTATTGTGTTGCTGCCTGATTTTTTTTTTTTTTTAAACTCTTCCTTTTAAACACTGAGTAAGAATGGTAAGTGGAATGGTGACACCCCCCCAGCAATTTCTATGGAGCTGGGAAGTTCGTTATGAGCTCTGTGATTACACTGCTTGCTACTTCTTCCGCCCAGGCTTGTGAGCAGCACAGTATTAACAACATGATTCAATGTTGTTGATGTTGAAATTCTGCGGCGTTGATGGTAAAAACTCTCTATCGCTTTCAATGAATATCACATTTTTCTGTCAATATCGGGCCGATAATTATCGGTGGACGATATTATTGGACAACCCTGATATGTACTTAAAAACATTTGATTTATTACAGATTCTGTAGCTTTAGTTTGTCTCCTTGTTGGTGTAAACACAGCCCCCTCCCTCTGTCTTAGTCTTCTTCTCTTGTCAACTAAATGTTGTTAGGAGCAGTACCAAAAAAAAACAAAAACATATCACTCTGATGATAGCTCGAACATAAATACCGATAAATGCAACTTATAGTCCAGTGCAATATATGTTTGTTTGACTGATGTGACTTATACTCCAGAAAATACGGTAAACCTGATGGAGGCAGTAACACTATATTCACGTGCTGCCTTGAAATGAATGACCGAAATGAGTATTTTACATCTAACATATGCTGACCTGTTTCTCTGGATCATTTGCCCTTGTTACAGCAACTTCCAGCTCCATATTTTTCTCCCTGTAGCAAGGACACATCATACACGGTTTCACAGAGTTATAGTCAGTTAGTTAGCTTCAGGCATTCTTCCTCTACGAACAAGCATTGCTGTTTTTGTTGAAGGCATGGAAAAGACTCCTAAACGTTGTTAATGTAAATGGGGCTAACTACAGCATATGCATTTCGGCATTTTCTTCAGCAGAACCTTAGATAAGCACATGCCCTATGGGTTACATCCCATGTATGTTTTTACTTGTGCATACTGTACATACTGTATTGCACTGACTGCAGTCTCAGCTTCTTGGTCTTTGGAAGTCATTACAATGATTTGTGTAATTTTGTGCAGGTGGCTCAGCAGCTGTATGTTACAAGGTTTCAGAATATGTCACACAACAATCAAAACCTATATAACAAAGACTACTGAAGGCTTGCCTCATCTTGTTTCTGTGCTGCTCAGCTATCTGTTCCTGCAGCTCCTGCCTGTAGCGCTCCTTCCTCCTGTGCAAGGCTTCATCGCTTTCAATTGCTCCTACAAGATTCATTTATTCATAACATAATGAAGATCACAAGGCACTCCAGTTAATTTTGGTGCATGATTGGAAAAAGGCATATCACCGATTAAAAGGCCAGTCGCAAAATCAGCGTCATCAGATTTGTTCAGGGCCGTTGATCTCCTGCCGTGTCTGGCAAAACCTGAATGCATCTCTTTCTTCTCCCTGGAAAAGCCCCAAAAATGAAGAGCGACAACACTTAGCAAATGTTTAACAAACAAAAAGAAACTATTGTAAATGTATTTATCCCAGCTTACAAGAAATCATTCTTTATGACTTGTGTTTTCTCTTTACAGGCCCCCGACCCCTTAGTCAGTCCCTTATTCATAAAGTTGGGATGATTTGAGGCTTTTATTTTTTCCAATAACATTGTATTAGCTTGTGATTTTATAACTATTTTTTATAACTATACTATTTTCATAACTATTTTTAAATAACTTTTTATAACTTCTTGTAATCTTAAAGATGCTGTTCCTCTTCGGCTACAAACTCAACTTTTTTTAAGCCAAAAAATATAAGACCACCACCACCACCGGCTAGCAGATGTTACCAACAGTGGTTGAAAAGAATAGAATGAATAAATGTCTATATTTGTCACAATTCAACGCTAAACTATGTAAATGTTTTCATTGGGCCCAAATAAAATGACTGGCATTCACGGCTTTCCCTCACTGCTGTCTCGTACACACGTACATGACCCTGGCACATGCACATACACAAAAGCAGTTTCAAGAGAAGCAACCAACAACTAGGGAGTCATTTTGTGGTTAAGATGATAGCTAACGTTAGGAGCTAAACTTTGCCAAATCACTATCATTAGCTAACAATAAATAAAACATTAGCTAACAATAAATAAAACGAATGTACATGCGTGTTACGTGAGTCGTGCCTTGCAATGTCGGAGCAGGAAAAGAGCTGACTATATACATTGAAAATGAGCCCCCCCCCATGCAGTACCTAAACAAAGGCGGACAGCACCTTTGAGATACAGTGGTGCCTCAGCTTCCATCTGACAAAAAAGGGAACAAAATTTTTCCCATAGGAAATCATGTAAATCCAATGAATCCGTTCCAGACACTCAAAAATATGAAAAAAAGTACAATTTAGAGAATAATTATTGTTTTGTGTGCATAAAACAATGCTAAACTGTTCTAAATAACTAATGGATGCAATGTATGTGTTAACTTTGTTTGGCCCCATGGTGGGTTATTTAGGAGTCACACAATAAAAACGGCACAGACAGTAAGTCACCAACACATGCTGCTATAGGGCAAACTAACTAGTTTGTAACGTGCAATATTGTACAGAGACAGTGTACAAAAACGGGGGCGAAAATTTGAAGACAACCAAATCATACAAAAACTGGGGCGTACAAAGGTACCACTGTATTGTTACACGTTGCTGTTCCTGCTTTGTCTACACAAGAAACAAAAGTTTAGATTAGTTGACATGTGCGTTTGAGCCCTACTCAGGGACAAATTTGACTGGCAAAACATGACAATGATAGGCCAAAATGTGCAGGAAAGTTTTGGGTATTTGACAAAGTTGCGAGACTGCCCATTATTTGTGGGTTTGGTTGAATTTGCACAATCGCAACATCCTATAGGGTCTGTCTCAACGACTGCTACTCCTAGCTACTGTTAGTTTCTCCTTGATATACACTCCTCCTCCCCTCCGTGAATCACCACCTTACCGTGGTGGAGGGGTTTGTGTGCCCGAGTGATCCTAGGAGCTATGTTGTCTGGGGCTATATGCCCCTGGTAGGGTCTCCCAAGGCAAACAGGTCCTGGGTGACGGACCAGACCAAGAGTGATTCAGAAGACCCCTATGAATAAACACACGAGGAGAGACCGCACCTCGCCCGGAAGTGGGATACCGGGGCCTCACCCTGGAGCCAGGCCTGGGGGAGGGGCTCGCAGGCGAGCGTCTGGTGGTCGGGCTTTCACCCGTGGGACCCGGCCGGGCTCAGCCCAAAGAAGCCACACGGGATCTCCCCCCCGTAGACCCACCACCTGCGGGGGCAAGCATAAGGGTCCGGTGCATTGCGTTTTGGGTGGCAGTCGAGGGCGGGCACCTAGGCGACCTGGTCTTCGGCGGCCAAATCTGGTTCTTGGGACATGGAACGTCACTTCTCTGGCGGGGAAGGAGCCCGAACTTGTGAGAGAGGTTGAGACATTCCGACTAGATATAGTCGGACTCAAGTCGACCCACAGTTTGGGTTCTGGATCCAAACTCCTCGAGAGGGGTTGGACCTTGTTCTACTCTGGAGTTGCTGCAGGGGAGAGGCGGCGAGCTGGTGTGGGCTTATTAATAGCCCCCCGGCTCGGTGCCTCTGTGTTGGAGTCATCCCCGGTAAACGAGAGGGTCATTTCCCTACGCCTTCGGGTTGGGGAAAGGGTCCTGACTGTCGTTTGTGCGTACGCGCCAAACGGCAGTTCAGAGTACCCAGCCTTCCTGGAGTCCATCAGAGGGGTGCTGGAGAGCACCCCAACTGGTGACTCTGTCGTTTTGCTGGGAGACTTCAACGCCCATGTGGGCAATGACAGTGTGACCTGGAGGGGCGTGATTGGGAGGAACGGCCTCCCCGATCTGAACCCGTGCGGTGTGATGTTTTTGGACTTCTGTGCGAACCACAGTTTGTCCATCACAAACACCATGTTCCAGCATAAGGATGTCCATAAGTGCACATGGCACCAGGACACCCTAGGCCGCAGGTCTATGATCGACTTTGTAGTCGTATCATCAGACCTGCGTCCGCATGTTTTGGACACACGGGTAAAGAGAGGGGCTGAGCTGTCAACTGATCACCACCTGGTGATGAGTTGGATTAGATGGCGGGGGAGGATGCCGGACAGACCCGGGAGACCCAAACGTGTAGTGAGGGTGTGCTGGGAACGTTTGGCAGAGTCTCCTGTTCGTCGAGTCTTCAGCTCTCACCTCCGGCAGAGCTTCTCCTGCATCCCGGGGGAGGACGAGGATATCGAGTCCGAATGGGCTCTATTCCGTGCCTCCATTGCTGAGGCAGCCGATCGGAGCTGCGGCCGCAAGGTGGTCGGTGCCAGTCGTGGCGGCAAGCCCCGAACCCGATGGTGGACACCAGAGGTCAGGGCTGCCGTCAAGCTGAAGAAGGAGTCCTATCGAGCATGGATGGCTTGTGGGACTCCTGAAGCAGCTGACGGGTACCGGCAGGCCAAGCGGCACGCGGCTTCGGCGGTGATCGAGGCAAAAACTCGGGTGTGGGAGGAGTTCGGTGAGGCCATGGAACACGACTTTCGGTCGGCCTCGAAGAGGTTCTGGCAAACCGTCCGGCGCCTCAGAAAGGGGAAGCAGTGCCCGGTCCACACTGTTTACAGTGGGGACGGGAGCCTGCTGACCTCGACTGAGGATATAGTTGGGCGGTGGAAGGAATACTTTGAGGCCCTTCTCAATCCCACTGACATACCTTCCCTAGAGGAAGCAGAGACTGAGGATACGAACGCGGACAGTTCCATCACCGTGGCTGAGGTATCTGGGGTAGTCAAAATGCTCCCCAGTGGCAAAGCTCCGGGGGTGGACGAGTTTCGCCCTGAATTCCTCAAGGCTTTGGATGTTGCGGGACTGTCTTGGCTGACACGTCTCTTCAACATTGCGTGGAAGTCGGGAACAGTACCTCTGGATTGGCAGACTGGGGTGGTGGTCCCCCTTTTCAAGAAGGGTGACCGGAGGGTGTGTTCCAACTATAGGGGGATCACACTCCTCAGCCTCCCTGGGAAAGTCTATTCCAGGGTGCTGGAGAGAAGGGTACGACCGTTAATCGAACCTCGGCTACAGGAGGTGCAATGTGGTTTTCGTCCTGGTCGCGGAACACTGGACCAGCTCTACACCCTTGCAAGGGTCCTGGAGGGTACTTGGGAGTTTGCCCAACCGGTCTACATGTGCTTTGTGGACCTGGAAAAGGCATTCGACCGTGTCCCTTGCGGTGTCCTGTGGGGGGTGCTCCGGGAGTATGGGATTGGTGGCGCGCTACTACGTGCCATTCAGTCCTTGTACAACCGGAGCAGGAGCCTGGTTCGCATTGCCAGTAGTAAGTCAAGCCTGTTTCCGGTGAACGTTGGCCTCCGCCAAGGCTGCCCTTTGTCACCGATTCTGTTCATAATTTTCATGGACAGAATTTCTAGGCGCAGCCAAGGTGTCGAGGGAGTCCAGTTCGGGGGCACTAGGATCTCATCTCTGCTATTTGCAGACGATGTGGTCCTGATGGCCTCATCGTGCTGTGACCTGCAGCGTTTACTGGGACGGTTTGCATCTGAGTGTGAAGCTTCTGGGATGAGACTCAGCACCTCCAAATCCAAGGCCATGGTTCTCAGTCGGAAAAGGGTGGATTGCTCCCTCCGGGTTGGGAATGAGGTCCTGCCCCAGGTGGAGGAGTTCAAGTATCTTGGGGTCTTGTTCACGAGTGAGGGAAGGTTGGAGCGTGAGGTCGATAGGCGGATCGGCGCAGCGTCTGCAGTAATGCGGTCGCTGTACCGGACCGTCGTGGTGAAGAGAGAGTTGAGCCGGAAGGCAAAGCTCTCAATTTACCGATCGATCTATGTTCCCACCCTCACCTATGGTCATGAGCTTTGGGTCATGACCGAAAGAACGAGATCGCGGATACAAGCGGCTGAAATGAGTTTTCTTCGTAGGGTAGCGGGACTCACCCTAAGAGACAGGGTGAGGAGCTCGGTTATCCGAGAGGAGCTCAGAGTAGAGCCGCTGCTCCTTCACATCGAGAGGAGCCAGCTGAGGTGGCTCGGGCATCTAGTCCGGATGTCTCCCGGACGCCTCCCTGGTGAGGTGTTTCGGGCATGCCCAGCCGGGAGAAGGCCCCGGGGAAGACCTAGGACACGCTGGAGGGATTATGTCTCACAGCTGGCCTGGGAACGCCTCGGTGTCCTCCCGGTGGAGCTGGAGGAGGTGGTCGGGGACCGGGAAGTCTGGGCTTCCCTACTGAGACTGCTGCCCCCGCGACCCGGACCCGGATAAGCGGAGGAAAATGGAATGGAATGGAATGGAATACACTCCTCCTCTGATTCTTTATCATGTCTGTGCTGGTACCTGGGAGGTTCCATGGATGGCTCTTCAGGACAGAAGGGGGTCTTGCCCTCAGGAAGGGTAGGCGCGCTGTGAGAGTCCCTTCTGGCTTCTGTCAAAGTGGCTGCATCCTTCCGTGAAGGGGACCGCTGTTTGAGAAGATGACTTTTCTTTTCAAGCAGGTTTTGCTAGAGAAACGGACATGGAAGCAGCAGTGTTTATCAGACATTCCATTGGCTGCCTGGGCACAAAGTTGGAAACACTTAAATATTAACCAAAAACTTTAACTACTACAGATGTGTCTTTCTGACAACCAGGCTAAAGACAAGACGGTGACTAAGATTCTATATGTTCTCCTATCAATCACATCAAGTTTTTTTTCTGACAAAATTAAAAATGTGCCCAAGGTAAATAATGTTTACAAACTATGTGGTCAATAATGAAGTGTAATGCATTGAAAGATCAGCTTAGCCTGTCAGTTACTTTTTCATGACTGCTCATATGGAGTTATACATTGTAGGTTAACAACCAGTTCCATAGAGAACACCTCCTCCACTGAGAGCTGCATATGACATTGATTGTGTGATATTAATTGGACGCGAGAGAGTTGTCAGTGGAGGGTATGATGACTTTTGTAGAAGTGTTAGTGGGAGACAGCATTTTGCAAAATACATGAACCTTTGCATTATAAATGTTGAAAATTATAGAGGATGTAATTTATTCATATTTCAATTTAAAATATCATTTCTTGAAAATATGTCTACAGTCATGGAAAAAATGACTTGTTTCTTCAGTTTCTTGTTCATTTTAATGCCTGATACAACTAAAGGTACCTTTATTTGGACAAATATAACAATGACAACAAAAATAGCTCATAAGAGTTACATTTTTTGGCAGTACAATTCTACAGCTATTCATGTAAGAACTTAACTGTTTTTCTTTATTATCAATAAAACCATGGAAGTTGCTAGATATCAGCTCTTGAATTCAACTCTTATGAGCTATATTTGTTATCATCATCATCATATTTGTCCAAACAAATGTACCTTAAGTTTTTTGGGGGAATATTATTAATTCGCAAGACAAGCCCATCAACGCAAACAAGTATGCCGAATATGTTCGAAAGTTGTGGCAACATAAACCAAACTACCTACGGACATTCAGCGATGTTTGATCAGGAAAGTAAATACAAATGAAACAGTGCAAAATGGTGCACATTCACAAGAGAGTGCAGTTTAATACATCACCAAATAAATGCTGCTCTTACAGTGGAAAGGCCAGCATTTCAAGACATTCTGCACAAAAAATATGACGTATATGACAATATGAAATATTAAGGGAATACTGCATTATTATTCTTATTATTATTGTATCATAATATTAGTGGTTTACTTGGTCTCAAAAAATGTTGACAATAATAATATTAGGATCTATTTGTGGGGCCGTAAACATTTCAAAACTCGCCTGCATTGTTTTTTTTGACTCTGTTAAATACAAAAGTTTGTCCTGTCATATTGTTTCATTGTACTTTTCTTAAAATTAATGTTAAAATCTCGGCTCGTTCTCGTTGACCCAATCTCAGATATTGCCTCATCTCGTGAGTTAGTGTCCAGACTTTAAGAAGACCCTGTTTAACCCTGGATTTAGGATTGTCTTGTGGATGTTTTGGAAAAGCCCTGGAGGTATAGGCGCTTTTATAATAACTGTCTATCTGTGCGCTTATATCTTAGGGTCACTATATCTTATAGGCATTCATGTAAAACACTGACAAAAGGCCAAATAACAATGACACACAGGACAAACTTTAGGCAACGCCAGGATTTGGAGGATGTCACCTGTGCCATGTAGCGTCTGTAGTCCATACGAAGCTCATGCTGAAGTTTCTTCTTCTTTTTCTCGTACTCCACACCGAGGGGCAGACCCACAAAGGTGATCTCCTCTGATAAAACACACCAGTCAGTATTTTAAGACATCTACCCCCACGTGCCCCAACTAACGCAATTTAAAATACCAGAAACAAACAGTTCACAGTAAACCTATCGGCATTTAATTGAGAGTGCAGATGTGGTCATGAACCTTTCTTTTGTGCAGTCCACTTCGGAGGAATGTTCTCCTTCAGTGTGGACTCATGGCTTCTGTGAGGTTTTTCCTGTCAGATGAAAATAATATGTATTTAATGTTCTCATGGTGGATGGCTGCAGTACCACTGCAACCTGACAAATACAAAATATTACAATGTATTCCAAAACCATGGAAAGTAGGATCATTGATACTCTAATAAATTGTCCATAGATGTGAATCTGAGCGTGAATGCTTGTTTGGCTATGGTGGACTGTGATTGTGGCTGTTTGGGGCAAACACACGGCGACATTCAAGCGCTCCAAACACAGAAATGATCCAAAACAAAAACAACAAAACACATAAACACCATAAAACACATGCACAGAGAATGCTGTCTATGACAAAAAAAAATGCATGAGAGAAATGCTGCAAGTTCCAGAACAAAACAGACGTTAGCAAGTCTACCAGCGGAGCCAGCCCTGAGTGATATCCATCATTAAGACATGAGTGGCACGCCCAAACAAAAAAAGTGGCTGACTTTTGAAGAGGCAGAATAAAAAAAAAGTAAAATTTTCTTTATCTTTCGTCTAATGATAACATTAGCTCCACCAATCGGTTGCTCTATAATATTGTAAAATATTATTACAGCCAACAAAAAGCCATGAAAGACAAAACATTTCTATCATGTGGTTGTTGCAGCATCTCCGATATCTTGCCCCATTTTTACTTCCATGTAAACATACCGACACCGGACATAAACACATACGACCAAGTGTAGGCAACACCAACTGGAGTGGAGTATACAGAGCCGTCCCCCGCCCACACCTCAGCCTCTCGGATCACATCTCTATCATGTGTATCACGCAACTTCAAGAAGCAGTGGATAATTCAAGGCACTTGGAAAACCAACTGTACGATCTACATCAAGTTAAATGGAGGACGGGAGGAAGCCCAAGTACTTGTTGTCAAAGACATCAAAGATGTCAAATACTGAAGATGACATCATCTTGAATAAAAGGAAAATAAAACACACAACTCACAAAGACTTGATGCAGTCATGAAGTCATCAACAATCAACAAAAACAAACTAGTGACTGGTAAAGGAGGCCTCCTGAAGCCCCAAGGTAATGTGTTGGTGCTGTGTTACTCAATGCAGACACCTGTTGGACCTTCAACATCATTGCAGGCAACCCAGGTGAGACTCAACTGACATACTAATTCAATGACCTAGTCCAGGGGTTGGGAACCTTTTTGGCTAAGAGAGCCACGAAAGCACTGTTAAGAACCATATCATATTTTTCAACACTGAATGCGGGCATTTTTAAGCCTCCATTTTTAAGACCAACCATTTTAGAATATAATAAGTATCTGATTTTATTCTTTTTAACAACATTGTTATACTGAAGCTATCCACTAATAAATAAAATACTTCTTATCATTAATGCAACTTCTGGCGCTGCCATCTTCTTCGTTAAAAGGGTTGGCTCTGCAGATTTAGCTAAGCTGACTATTTGGTGAAAGGAGGAAAGTTTGCTTCTTGACATCTCAATGACCTGGGTAGGCTACCGCATTATCCAGTAATAATCGAGTTTTGGATGATGGATTAATATACAGAGGAACGTTTTAGATTTTGAATGTTATTTTTAACACTGTAATTTCTATAATGTTTTACTTTAAAATGTCAGTGAAAAAAATTAAAATAAATCAATTTTATCATGTTGGGAAATGCCTGAGAGCCAGATGCAGTCATCAAAAGAGCCACATCTGGCTCTCGAGCCATAGATTCCCTACTCCTGACCTGGAATATACAATATTAAAGTTATTATATTTTATATTGTACACTGTATTATTTTATATCTTAATCTAAGATAAAAAAAAAATATCTTTAAAATGGAAAATGTTGCAAACATGATGATGTATTTGTCTTTGAGGCAGGGATTTTTTTTATATTATTTTTTATTTTTTTATATTTTAAAAATTCCAATGGGTTGGCATTCTGGCAATTACGTTTTATTTTTAAATGCAAGTTCTCAAACTTTAGAGCCCAGTATCAAGGAGGTGCTTTTATTTACGTCGGACAGTTCAGTCAAATGAACGTGCAACATTTAATCTAATATTTTAAAATATGAGTCACTTTGAATTAGAATTCAGACACTGAGAGGAACAGAAATTAAAAAAAAAAAATACATCTTAAAATAAATATCTTATTTGTCGATACAAGATTAAAAGGGTCTCACGTGGTGGAAACCTTTTTTCTTTCGGGCTCCATATCACAATAGCTTGAAGGGAGACGCTGCCGTTGCTGACGTTGACAGACAGCAAACACGCTTCCTTATAAAAAAAAGTTTAGCGAAACAGGAGCTGTATCGGTCATGTAGGCCTGTCACGATAACACATTTTGCCAGACGATAATTGTCCCACCAATTATTGCCGATAAACAACGCCATTGTCAAGCATTTAACATTGTAACTGGAATGTCAAGACCTTTCAAATAAAATTAAATAAACAAACATAATAAATTAAACCACAAAAAATCCCAATAAAAATAAAATGGACTCTCTTTTAGCAAAAAGTAAAAATCACAATCAGTCACAATATTTGACTTTGAAACAGTGCCACTTTCGTTGTTGTCTGGATATTGACAAAAAAACAACAACAAAAACGGAAAAATAACCTGGAAATACTCTTGAAGTTCACATTGGGTGTCAATGCAGATGTCAGCTCATTTGCATATGCACTTCCTTGATTGACTTTTAGCAACGCTGCGTGAGAGAGGGAGCGATGGACCTGGAGGAATATGTATCATCTGGCCCGGGTTCATCTCCAAGTGCGTAGAGGATGTCACCAACACAATCAAAAACCCTGGCTGAATGCAGAGATTGAATCTCTTCTGAAAGCCAGGGATGCTGCATTCAGTTCACTCAATGTAACTGCCCTCAAAACAGCCAGGAGGCAGCTGACTGCAGGCATCAAGAAGAATCGAGGGTCATTTCCCCACCAACGATTCCCTGCTCTACACCCTCACCAATATACATACAAGAAGAACCGCATCACTTAAGACGCCATCTTTTCAATGGTCCACAACACCCTCATGTACCTGGAGAGTAAGGACACCTATGTGAACTTACTCTTCATCGACTTCACATCAGCCTTCAACACAATCATCCCACGCACACTGGTGGAGAAACTACACACACACTAGGACTGAGCCCCATTGAGCCTTGCTACTGGGTACAGAGCTTTCGAACCAACCAACCAGACACTGTCAGGATCTACGGCATTTCCTCCTCCATAATCACCCTCAACACTAGTTCTCCTCGGGGCTGTGTGCTGAGCTCCCTTCTCTACTACTACAACTACTAATAGTACTACTTTTTTGTTCTACTTTACCTATGGTGCACAATTTTATTATTTATTGCTCGCTGCTATTGGGCCAAAGGTATTCAATTTCATTTTCATCTAAGCATTTCAAGCATGTAATTGCTTCTATTGACAAATAAACACCTTAAATCGATTTTTGCATTTGTTTTTTTTCCTGCAAGTTTATGCGATTAGCAATATTTTTAATCTGCTGCACGTTTGCTCTCGTCAGTCACTGTAAACTGTACTGTCACTCCAACACACCTTAATTTCCATGTAGGGAGGATCCTGCTCTAAACTGGCTCTATCTTGGGCTACTTTTGCTTTATGCTCCTTGATGAAGTTCTCCAGTTCATCTTCCATCTCCATCATTTACTTCCCACCTGTAAAGCAAAAATGCCATATGCATTCTTGAATTAGGACAATCCGATGTAGAAAAGTGCATCCCGTGATTGGAGTCCAACAAATGCAACTTTAAAAATAATATTTTGCTCGGTTGCGAATGAACTAATTAATCAAACTTGGAACACAAGAACAACAAAAAGTGTTACTGTCTCTTTAATTTTCGTTGTCAGGCAACCACAATGCACCTCTAAGCGTCAAACAATGCACTACGAATGGCGTTAGAGTGCTTTATAAATAATATTTAAACTAAATATATATTATTGTGCTAATGACGATATGCTTTCAATAGAAAAGCATAGCTTAAAGCGTGTTTAGCTAATTAATACAATCCCCCATAGCTTAGTAAGCTAGCTTGTTTTTGCTTCAAGAAAGGCGTCGGAAGTATTATCACAAGAAAACTAGGGAAGCTAAAAAATATGACATACAATAAAATGTCAAGATATTAACATCCCACCCTCAGGAATATATTTTTGCTTTATTTAACATTACCTCCGAAGAGAACGTTTGCCGCCTCGCAACTGTTTCAGGGGCGCCTAGTTCGCAATGGCTAGTTATATTTCGGTGCTGAGGTCAATGTTGAGGTTCCGGTGCAAAATGTCAAAATAAAAGTCCATATAAAGTCACAAACTGGTCAAATGATATGAACGACACCTCATGGCGGGCGTCCATTGCTGAATTTCTTATAAATGTTAGTTAAACCTTATATAAGAATGTTAAACACAAACAGAATTCAGCGTGCTGTCCAACCAGTTTTATTTAGAAGAGGGAAATTCTACACTTCCTGTAGTTGTACATTTTCTTTCGTTTCAAATCGAGCAGTTACTGGGAGACAGGTGAAGCTAATTGGTCTCCACGCCAAACACTATCATTTTCCTTTAGTACTTGTTCGTGTTTCAATACTTGAATGCTTTGATAAAAGTACATTTTTTAATTTGTGCCAATGCCATCATCTGTGCTTCTATTTAAACACCTGACTTTAAGAACTTACCTAATACAGTATATTACCTGCTTTTCAAACATTAAAATAACGTGAAAATATTATATTCTACTACAGTATATCTTCTCAAGGGACAATACTATAGCTGAGATTGTATAAATTAAATATGGATACTTTACAGTAGGCTGTGCACGGTTGATACAGTATAGCAGTACAGATATATTATGCCCCTTAAAAACATACAACTATTGTCATAATAATTTAGCGGCAAGATAATTATGTATGAGCTGTAATTCATTGACAGAAACAAGAATTCCAACATGTACTGTGACATTGTAGAGCACAGTATGGGCATGTTCACTGTTAGTGGCATTTGTCGTATTTAGACAATAATGGCTGTGTTGGCTTATTTTCAGAGGATGGTAAAACTGCATTCCTTTCCAAGCTGACAGTGTCTACTCTTCAAGTTTAAAAAGTTGAATTTGAGGGCATACTCACATCTGTGAGGTACTATATTTCTAAAGACCATTTAGAAGAATGAAATACCACTTTTTTTTGTAACTTTATTGCTTATATAAACATTCTAAATAATTTCTGGTAAAAATAAAATCTATCAATAATTATCATAAATAAAATAATCACAATGACTTTTACATGGCATTATATTGCACAATTAAAAGCCTTAACAAGAATCACAGAACACAAGTGTTGTTGCTCAGATTTTGTGTAGCAGGAATGTTGAGAGGTTCGAGTATCACACATTTGTCACCTTTGAAGGGCAACACTCAATATGAACTTTGTCTTTGCTGCATTTAATCAAGATCTACAGATAATCGGTTTGAACATCACGACTGAACACGTCGTTTACTTTCACAACCTGTTACTGTCTTCTGATCTCTAGACCAACATGATTCATACAAAACAATCAGAACTGCTGCTTCACAGCTATCCATCCATTTTCTATGCCGCTTATCCTCACTAGGATTGCGGGTATGCTGGAGCCTATCCCAGCTGACTTCGGGCGAGAGGCGGGGTACACTCTAGACTGGTCGCCAGTCAATCGCAGGGCACATATAGACAAACAACCATTCACACTCACATTCACACCTATGGACAATTTAGAGTCACCAATTAACCTAACATGGCTTCACAGCTAATAATAATCAAATAAAAGAAGTGGATGAAATGAGGAAGTAACTCAATGAAAATGAAAATAATGTTTGTTCTTGTGTGAATGTGAGCCTGTTGGAACAAATGTGAACTGTGGCACTTTCCAGTCAAGCATGTTTTACCAGCAGAATGTGCAGATCAACATGACTGCTTTGTCTTCATCCATCTTGGTATGTCAGGACTGCTTGACTACAGGAAAGCAAATTCTGTGCCCAGAGAGCACACCGTTTTGAGAGCCCATTCAATGAAATTAATTCAAACTTCACAACAACGCCACTGTTGTCATTTTAAAACATGTTCACACTGCTCACTTAGTCAAAGTTGTCCTTGAAGAGTGCTGGAGCACTAGATATGGTACCGCCTGTGCAAAGACTAGAAGGAAAAGGACGAGAATTCACCGCATTGTTGCCAAGGGTTTATCATGACATCCTGCTCCCATACTTCAGAATTGATGGTCATGATGCGAGAGAAAATAATTCTAAATGAATAAAGTGACAATGCTTGAAAGTTGCCAGGACCCTTCATCCCAGCATCCTGGCAGCACTTTCCTGCAATTAAAAACAAAGTATGTGGACAAAGCCTAAAAAAAGGAAAACATTACTTCCCAGGATGGAGTGTGTAAAATGTACTTGTTCACATGTTGTCAACTTCTACGCTGAGTTCAGAACTCAGCTCTTTGAGTAACATTTCCATCAAGACCTACAAAAGAAGACAAAAGAGACTCACATGTAAAGTATGTTCGCATCTGCAGAAAGATTATACGTACAACTGGGGTGTCCAAATTGCGCCCTGGGGGCTATTGGTTTATTTTCACGGTGGTACATATAGTGGTACATATATGCTGTACATTTTACCTGTATTACCAAGTATTTATAAATTATTCTGACTTAGGGTGAATGAGATGTGTTTTCTGTAGAAAAAAACAGCCTATTTTCGGAGAAAAAAATAAAATAAATAAATGAAATCCGACCAAAAATCTGCAAATTTGCGGGGCCATGAATGCTGAATGTGCAGGGATCCACCCACTGTATTATTAAATAGTCCTTTCAATATTTTAAGACCAGGTGAAAAATTGCAAGAATTTACATTTTGCACTTTTGGATCTGAAGAAAGTTCGAAGTCGAGCTTCAAAATACAAAAAGAAGAAATGGGTGTGAGACAAATTTTTTTGGAGTAAGCAATTTATTTCAAAACAACCATTAAACTGAAATAGTCTGTTCATTAGCTGATCAAAAGTTTAAGACCATAGCTAAAAAAAACAGAAAACAAAATGTTAAAAAAAAGGGCTCCAATGAGTACGGTAGCTGCACCATTCTTGTTAATCGCCTCAAAAATTGGTTTGGGCATGTTTGACGCCAGTGTTTCCAGGAGGCTTTTGGGAATGTTGCTCCAAGTGGGGAAGATGGTTTCACAAAGGGCATCCTCTGTCTGGAACTGATGTCAATTTTTTGTAAACTTTCCTTGCCACCCATCCCCAAATGTTCTCAATTGGATTTAGATCAGGGAAACACACAAGATGGTAAAAAAAAAAAAAAAAGACGTAATTCCTCTAGAAGAAGTCCTTTGTCAGGCGGGCGTTGTGAACTACAGCGTTGTCCTGTTGAAATACCCAGTCTGTACCACACAGATGATGGCCTTCTGTCATGAGGGATGCCCCGTGCAACATCTCCACAAAGCCAGCTGGCGTTTGACACCCCTGCACAACCTGAAGCTCCATCGTTCCGCTGAAAAAAGGGCACCCCAGATCATGATGTGGACCCCTTCACTGTGCCGTGTACAAAACATCTCAGGTGGGATCTCCTTGTCATGCCAGTAATGTTGAAAGCCATCAGGACCGTCAAGATAAAAAAAAATTCTCTGCAGAGAATAACTTTCCTCCACCTTTCAATGTCCCCTGTTTGGTGCTCTCGCCCAACTTCCACATGGGCAATTTTGTGGCACTGAAAAAGATGAGGCCTATGAAGATGTTTTTTTGTTCTTAAAACCCTTCTGTCTGATGGTTATTGGACTGTACTCGGCACCAGTAACAACTTTGGTTTGGGCTGAGGATTGTCCCATGTCTTGACGGACAGCAAAATGGATCCTCCGGCTCAGGGCCAGTGCCATTTTTGTCGGTCTACCACTTGACATATTTTAGCCTAAGGATCTTTTAAGATGTTTAAAATGACTGACTGTATCAACCTCAGCAGCAATGATGCGCTGCAAGAGACCCTGCTTATGCAGTCCAACAATCTACTTTTTTGCCTTTGCATCAACAGATCATGACAGTGTGAATACCTGAAAGAAAAGACATTGAATCCACATTTTTGCCAAGATTTTGTTTTTTAAAACGGTTATGGTCTTTAACTTTTGATCAGCTGAACAGCCTATTTCACTTTAATGGCTGTTTGCAATAAATTGCTCACTCAAATTTTCTCACTCCCATTTCTTCTTTTTGTATTTTGCAGCTTTTCTTTGTACCTCCTTAAGATCCAACAGTGCAAAATGTAAATTTTTGCAATTTTTCAAATAGTGTTAAAATTTTCATCAGGAGTGCATGACACTCATTTACTTAGCTATAACACAAAGCCAAGATGTGGACGTTTTGTTCAAATAGCTTAGTATATATTGACCTACGGTACATTACATTGGTTTTAGCATTTGTAATGTACAAATGGCCCCCAGCCTCCATTTTTCTGTATGCGGCCCTTGTTGGAAAAAGTTTGGACACTCCTGCTGTCCAGTACGTGACAAGTTCTTACATAGAGAAGATGTTTGTTGGCACTAGCTTCCTGCAGGGCATTGAAAACCTTGATGACTCCAGAGCGGGCATTCTGTTGGCCGACCAGATTTGCCAACGCATCTGACACACACAGAGACACATTGGAAAAAGTTTGATAGTAAATACTGTAATTCCAAAAGTATAGTAATGTAGTTTTGTGAATTTACTCAGATCATTCCCTTTTTTGATTTAACGCCCAACCAATCTTTTAGTAGCTACCTGGAATGTTGTCAAGTAGTTTTTGTTGAGCTCGTTCCTTGGTTTCGGTGCGTTCAGCGTCAGTCTGGACTTTGACATGTGGCGCCAGAATCCCGTTGGGCCAGAAAGTGTCCTTGAAGATATTGATGTAACAGACCAACATCTGTTCAGAAAAGATCCAGTTTACTGTGTCCCTGATCTGTCTGGAAAAGAGGAAAAATACACTTCGTTACTAATTAGTTATTCATACATAATTTGGGGAAAAGTGACTTGTACTCACTTGTTGATAGTTCGTCCAAATGTCACCTGGACTAGTGCAATAAGTGTTTTCCTCACCCATTTAAACACTGATTACAGAGACAGAAAGACAGATTTTAAGGAAATACTATTAAATAAAAACTACTCAGATGCAGTATCAGACCTGCCAACCTTGACGAAGTTTTATGAGTTCTCCGCCACCGCATAGTGACAAATCAAAGAATGCAGAGGGCCACTAAGATAGTTTTATTAGGGCTGTCAAAAATAGCGCGTTAACTAATATATTTAATTAATTACGTTACATTTTTTACCGTAATTAACACACACGCATCATGGCAAGCCACGGCTCTGTTATAACGACAGACAGCGGCACAGTGTAGCTCCCCACAGAGTCACACAGTGTCTGATGCTCTTTTATAACTTTATTCTTATATGAACACATCAACAGCAGTGCAATTCCAACACCATATGTGTATCTCCTACTCCAAACACGTCTCTAGTCCATTCATTGCAACAACACTTCCTCATTGTCGTCATGAGTCAGACCGCGAGATCATAACAACGAAATGCAATGAAAATCAATAAGTGGATATTCTTATCACTCACTTTGTAACTCTTAATACTACAATTCACAGTTCTACATGTCCAAAAAGGAGGAGGAAGAAGCATAGCTTATTTAAACCTACCCCCCCAATCAACTGCAATACATCTGTTCACTTCCTGTATTCCAAATGTACTCTTTGCTAGCTTAAAATATGTCGCAAAATGATATGGTAACATGATAAGGCAACATGGTGTGACATGATTAATTAATTAGAAATCATGATTAATCTGATTACAATTTTTAATCATTTGACAGCCCTAATTTTTATATATTTTTTTTTATTTGTAAAAAGCCTAAAAAATGTTACATATTTCAAGACAAAACATTGTGTAAGTATTCGTCATAGTATCAACATTTCAGCCTTCTCATTAGATGACAGGCTGTACGCCCTCTGAACAAGCTGTATTCACACAGGAAATAATGTACTACAAGCTGACCCATCGCAGCCTTTACGGCCTGCATCGCCGCAGCTCTAGGATTTTTGCAGGTCACGCTAGGCAAGTTTGCTGGGGAGGAGCATTCCAGCGTAGCATGTGCTGGTGCCTCAACACAGAAGCATTATGCAGGTTTCAAAGACTGAAATCAAAACTGAAACCGGCAAAATACAACAAAGTGCTTATCTGGAGAACAGCGAAGCGTATTCAATGCATGCCAAGTGTGCAAAATTTGTACATGTTGGCAGGTCTGAATTTATATTGGCTCTCAAAAAAAAACAGTGTTCCATCAAGACAGAATCTTCAAACTGACAAAGTGGGAATGGAAAGACAAAGAGTGCTGCACTGACTTCCTCTGAGTTCAAAGATCTCTCCAATGAGCATGAAGCAGGGTTCAGCCAGGGCATCTCTCCTCCCATCTGTCTCATCGCCATAGTCTGACAAGTCGCTGTCATCATCTGCCTCCTCCTGTACGCAGCAATGACAGCACATGTCAAGTGACACTCAGAATGCCAAATTAACAGCTAAGTCAGCTCGACAGTTGGAAAAGACCTGAGTACCTCTGTATGAGAGAAGAAATCTCCAGGAAGTTTCTCCAGGAAGGAGGCCAGAGAGAAAGAAGACTTCTTCTGAATGGACATCACCTTCAAACATCAGACAGCAGCACAAAGACGACGTGAATACACTGAATTGCTGCTGTCATTTCCACACTAAATGAATGAACACACTAAGTTGGTGACCTTAAGGTGCTCTGGGGACGGGCTGAGGAACGCGTAGAGAGCCTCTGACTGACACAATCTCTCATCTGTCAGCAAACGCTGCAAAAACACACATACATTGCAAGCTATTGAATTTATATATAACCTAATATTTTCCTCACATTAACTAAATGTCTTGTTATTTGTGAGTTGTTTTATGATGAGGCTAAAATTTGACTTGCAAAAATAAAAAAGGGTACGACCGTTAGTCGAACATCAGCTACAGGAGGTGCAATGTGGTTTTCGTACTGGTCCAGGACTGGACCAGTTGGACCCGCTCTACACCCCTGCAAGGGTAATGGAGGTTGCCCAACCGGTCTACATATGATTTGTGGACTTGAAAAAGGCATTTGACCGTGTCCCTCGCGGTGTCCTGTGGGGGGTGCTCCGAGAGTACGGCATTGGTGGCACGCAACTACGTGCCATTCGGCCCTTGTACAACCAGAGCAGGAGCCTGGTTCACCTTGCCAGCAGTAAGTCGAGCCTGTTCCCTTTGGCCACCGCCAAGGCTGCCTTTGTCACCGATTCTATTCATGATTTTCATGGACAGAAATTCTAGGAGCAGCCAAGGCGTTGAGGGAGTCCAGGTTGGGGGCCTTAGGATTTCCTCTCTGCTATTCGCAGATTATGTGGTCCTGATGGCCAAATCAGGCTGTGAATTTCAGCGGTTACTGAAGCGGTTTGCAACTGAGCGTGAAGCTTCTGGGATGAGACTCAGCACCTCCAAATCTGAGGCCATGGTTCTCAGTTGGAAAAGGGTTGATTGCACCCTCCGGGTTGGGAGTGAGGTCTTGCCCCAGGTGGAGGAGTTCAAGTATCTCTGGATCATGTTCACGAGTGGGGGAAGGTTAGGTGAGGTGAGGTCGAAAGGCAGATCGGCGCAGCGTCTGCAGTAATGCGGTATCGGACCGTCGTGGTGAAGAGAGAGCTGAGAGGGAAGGTAAAGGTCTCATTTTACCGGTAGATCTATGTTCCAACCCTCACCTATGGTCATGAGCTTTGGGTCATGACCCAAAGAATGAGATTTCACATACAAACAGGTGAAATGAGTTTCCTCTGGCTGGACTCGCCCTAAAAGATAGGGTGAGGAGCTCGGTCATCCGGGAGGGGCTCAGTTTAGAGCCGTTGCTCCTTCACATGGAAAGGAGCCAGTTGAAGTGGCTCTGTCATGTATGCCGAATGCCTCCCGGATGCCTCCCTGGTGAGGTGTTCCGGACATGCTCAGCCGGGAGGAGGCCACGGGCAGACGTAGGACACGCTGCAGGGATTATGTCTCACAGCTTGGCGAGGAACGCCTTGGTGTTCTCCCGGTGCAGCTAAAAGAGGTGGCCGGAGACCAGGAATTCTAGGCTTCCCTACTGAGACTGCTGCGGACCCGGATAAGTGAGAGAAAATGGACCAATGGAAAAACAAAGAAAGCACTATTCTGTAAAAAATAAATAAAGGCCATGTCTGTTCAGCTATTATTAAAAAATAAGCATGATTTTACACACTGTTCTTACCTGTAGAAAGATATTGAGCTGAGTTTTACTCTTGTCTAAGAACTTTTGGTCAATGGATTTGAAGGGAAGTTTGCTGAGTGATGGTAACTGGAGTTTCTTCAAAGATGGAAAACACTGAGAGAACATTGAAATTAATCAGCATGATATTGTATATGACGTTAAAGCCAAAAGTAATGTTTGTAAAGTAAAGTGTTTTGCAATACATTTCCATGTGGTAACTGCAAATTAGTAGGTTTGATGTTGTGGTACCTCAGTCAGTTTGCGGTGTAACATTTGGAATTCAGTGAGTTTCCTTTGAACACTCCAGCGACTGTTACCCATTTCCTCACCCTCCAGCAGGCTCACACACACATTGTAACAGGCTACAGTCTCCCCACCTTCCTCGGCAGCCTAAAACAAACATACACACTTTAAGTTGGAAACAATTACACATTTAACTATTTTTTTTACCAGAAAAAACTAACTCTGCTTCATCAGATAACACCGTGTAAAAGGTCACCATTACCCGTCTATGGTTTTCTTTTATGGACCGTGCAGTTTTGAGATAAATGTAATGGTTTTATTTATTTCAAACATGCTTAACAAGTTGAGGAGCATCATATTATACATGTGTAGAATTTAACATGTCCGATAAGGAGTAGGACGAAGCAATTCCTGACAGTTTGTTCACTTCCTGTGTTTAAATACTACCATTTTGTAATAGGGAGAGAAAAGAATAGAGAATGTGTAACAATCCATAGATAGCTTATGCAGTGATGAAGAGGGGGAAAAAAGAAGAGTTCATAAAAAAAAAACAACCCAAAAAAAACTAAATTGCATAAATACATTGCGATAAAATAAGAGATTATAGTTGTGCAATAATGTGTTTGAAATATCTAAGAAATGTTTTTCCCTGGCAAATAAATAAAGTAGGACATCAAGAAGTTATACAGTCATCCTTTGTTTTATCGTGGTTACCCGTAATCGTTTCCAAACCTGACCGTGATCAGTGGATTTCCGCAAAGTAGGATTCCTTATTTACAAATGAAATATTTTCGTAGTTAGCACATAGAAAACCTGTTTACAACCTTCTAAATACTGTTTTGAACATTATCAGAGCCTAAGACTATTTCAGCTTTGCATGGGTAACAGACACAAAAGTATTCCGTGTTTGCATGAGCGATTTTCATTAGTGATTACTGTGCCTGCTGAGATAATACAAACCTACAATAAAAGCATGTTGTTCCAGTTATCAAGTCTATCATTGTGTCTTAACATTACAGTAACACTACTGACACCTAGTGATCAGTGTAGAATACTACATTACATCCTCTTTGAATATGTCTTTTGAACACCTTATGTTAGTATTTTAGCACATGTTGTCATTTTTATGCTTATTTTAGGTAAAACATACATAACATTGGCTTAAATATGCACATTTTTTGAGTAATAAGCCGTATTAAACCACAAAACAGCATGACTTATTAATCAATGTATTTTTATATGAAACCGCAAAAATTCGAAGAGCAAAGTAGCGAGGGATGACTGTATAGGACAAAGGAGGGTTCTACATTTTAAAACCACACAATAACTACAATACATATATTACTTCAGCTGTAGTAATGGTAGCCCTCCAGTGGCCCAGGTTTTCACACCACCAGTCGGTCCTGATGATATGTTGCTGGAGTTCAATGTATTCTCTCTCCATGGCTCCTATTTCTTCCTTGAGTTTGCTCACAATCTACAAACAGAGACAGCAGCAGAGAAATTCATTATCATTTATTAACTAATAATTATTTATAATTATTTATGCTTGTACAATCCTAATTATAGGGTGTTATAAATACCCTCCGATGCAAAAATATTTTTTAGAATTTGTATTTATCAGTTCTGTCAAATCTGAGAAAAATCTTCATACTGCAGCTGAAGAGATAGATTTGCCAGCATTTCCTTACCCTTTTATCTGGTTTGGGTGCATTCTGAATAGAGCCCAGGGCCTGTCTCTTGTATTCCAATTTGTCATAGAGCTGGCGGAGTTTAGTGGCAGCGTAGCTGGCCTGTTCATTGATTCCTTTGCTGCCCTCGTCAGACGCCTTCTCTTCAGCATCGAGACCCTGACACTGCAGCAACATTTAAGAATTTATATACAATATATAAACAAATAATTTAAACAACAATACTTGAGCAGATATTATGCTGCATGCATGTTATAAAGGTGTGGCTGTATCTGACCCCTTCTTCCTTTTCCTCAGTGCTACACTGTGATTGGCTGTGCTGCTCGTCTCGCCTGATCAGCCTCTCATACAGATCGGAAACTAGGAAGGAGGGATAGTAACGCTCTCTCATCGTCTCAGCCACCTAAACAATGACAGCGACATTGTAGTACACCTTGAGAGTGAGTGCTATTTAGGCTTTCGTTCTTTTGAATAATATTCTCAGTAACCTGTTCCTGTAGTCTCACAAAGACTTGTGTTCCTCTGTTCCCCACCAAACTTTGTTGGATCTCCTTTAGCAAAAACTTCTCCACCGGAATCTCTCTGCTCTCTACAAAGAACTTCTGGTAGATTTCCCCGACAATTTGGGGCACCTCATTCTGTTAAACGTGAATAAATAAGACACACCTGCATGCATTATAGTGTAGTCAACATTTCACTGAGTTAGTATATGCATACAAAAGCACACGGGTGACCTTGTTGGCAGTTTTCAGTGTTTCCACCAATTCCCAGAAGCTTATCAGTGCTCTCTTATCAACTCTCTCCATGTAGTCTTTGAAATGTTCCCTGTAACCTGGATTGCACATGATGTCATCAAACAGGAGAATCTGGATTTAAAGCAAAAAGACAAGAGACACATGGGGTTTATCTGAAGCAAAAACAACAACAACAACATACTGATCAATATTAGGCATTAGAGTTTGTCAGAAAGAATACCCTCTGGCTTTGAGGATCATCACTATCATCAGTTCCTCCATCTTCATTGTTCTCATAGTTTGGTCCACCGAGCAGACGGATACGTTTCTCACATTGTTTCTTAGCAACAGTCAGCTGATTGATATATCGTTTCATGTCTCGGGCTCTAAGCAGGTCTGCCTTCATAGCTGCTGATTCTTTGCCTTTTCGCTCTGAGATAGAGATAGAGAGAGTTGGAGACAGACAGACAGCACAGTTATTTGGCGTGGAGGCACTGAGTCACGGCTCCTTATATAAGATATTCATATCCTAACATATTGCTTATTAAGATTTTAATGGAAGTAATGTAAGCTAGACTAATTGCCAATTAGATACTGTTTAGCTAGATTTTAGCACAGAGAAAGGTATACAATATACCTTCGGAAAAAAATAAGGAACTAAAGTGAAACTTAAACTTAACTTAGCTTTATTGTGTCGACATATATGCTCCAAATTGCAATGAGTTCTTAATGGAATCCTGTTACCAAAAGCCAAACACGACCTCCTCAGTGTGACGCCAACATTTTAACTAAGTAAGCCAAAACCTTTGTAAAGCTGAGACTAGGCCTGTCACGATAATCAATAAATCAACTAACCACGCAATAAATAAAAAGGAACTCAACAATTTTGTTGGCCTCAATATATTGACATGTTCATGTGTGTTTGTTTTCCTCCTCTCTCGCTCTACCACACAGGTTGGATGACAAGAGAGTTCACTCCGTGCATCTGTCTCAACAGCTGGGCGTGTTGGTTCTAGAGCGGAATGAACAGAGTGACTGAACCGTCCTGTCAGTCAGTCATTCAGTCTCTTTGTCCCAGTGAAGAGAGGTGCACTATGCGCTAGCAGGTGCACTACTTGCTAGTTGTGTGTGTCGTGCGCTACACGATCCAATACTTCCTTCATGCCTGTTGTGTAGGGCTGGGCGATACATCCATATTTTTTAAATATTGATATTTACTTTAAGAACGATATCAAAACCAACCATATTGTTGATAACGATATAGACGGGATTTGCACTGTATCTAGGATGAGGGAGGAGGGGCGGAGCAGAAGCCGGGCGGCTCCAGTTGAAGCGACAGCATCTGCGGTGGAAGAATTAGTCAGCAAGGAATAAGCGGTAGCTCAGTAATCTGGAGGTACTTCAAATTCAGAGCATAAAAAAGTATTTTTCACCACCTTAAAACTTGGCACAAACTCCAACACAAGGAATGTGTGAAGCTGCGCGCTGTCTGCCGCGCTCGTGTTACGTTCTTCACGAAAGGAAAAGCAAAGTGGTGTGCTATTATAAAGAGGTGTCGTATCACATTGCTAAGATATGGTCCCCGTTGCAACAGTGGAAAAAACTGATTTAAAAACCTGCTGAAAACGATAGACGCGATGTCCAGCGAGGTCCGCAGTCACAATTATTTAGCACGACAAGCTCTACCACAAATGTGCAAAGAAGTTAGACAGTTGCTAAGCCTGATGCAGTTGACACGTTGGTGGCCTTTTTTTAATGTGCATCTGGCATAAAGCTTTAAAATTTCCAAAAAACATCCTCATGTTAAGTATTTATTTTAATAAAACAACTTGACATGCAAATTTGGCTTTGATTTTGTCTAAACTCAGTTTGCTTAAAAAATATCAGTATATGTATCGTATATCGATAATTAACTTATATATCGGGATATCGCGAGTTTAGTCTTACTGTTGTGTATAAAACACGATCTGATGTCAATTTCAGTCCATTTGTGTATCGACATGAAAAAGTTTGTAACAAAGACAATGAAAAATAATACGAAACGGTGGAACTTACATTTCAGTGAAGTGTAACAACTCATTGTGCACCAAACACATTTTGCTGCATCCAAAACATGTACTTTCATAGAACTTCAACAAAATGTTACACCTCATTAAACATAAACAGCGTATTCCATACACGTTGCTAAAAGTGATTCAACAAAGTGTATATGCAAATGAACTGACGTCTACGTTGACACAATGTGAACTTCAGAGTATTTCCGGGTCATTTCTCCATTTTTTGATTCAAAATCAGAAATATTGTGATTGAGTGTGACTTTATTGTTTAAGTGCAATTTTTGCAATTTCATTTAAGTGCAATTTTTGCTAAGAAACAATTTTATTTTCGTTGGGTTTTTTTTTGTCTTTTTTTCTTTGTTTATTTTATTTTAAAACTCTTAACATTCCAATTACAATGCTCTTGAGAAATTAAAGTCTATTGCTTTTGATACAGTGTACTCGCATTATTATGCCATATATTATCATTACGGTACATTAATGAAAAAAATGGTCTCAAAATAATGTTGACAATATTGTTTATCAGTCATAATTTGTAGGGCAAAATTTGTTATCGTGAACAGGCCTAGCTGAGACCAAAAAGAACAACAAACCACTAGAAATCGAACAAAGAGAAAGCACAAAAAGTTTGATTGTCAGAAAGGAAGTACAGTGGATCCCTGCAGATTTGCGATTTAGCATTCATGGCCTTGCAACTTGAAGATATTTAGTCAAAAAAAATAATTTAAAAATTTTGTTTCTACAAAAAAGACTTTTTTTTCCATGGAAAAACACATCTCATTCTCCCTAAGTGGGTAATAATTTATAAATACGTAATAATACAGGTACAATGTGCAGTATACATGTACCACTGTTTAAAAAAAGCCTACATGTTTATGTCTTTATGCTTCACAAATAATGTTTTTTCATCAAGCGTTTTGATTTCACATTGTTCAGCGGTCCTTCAACGCACCATAGTTGCTGTGAGACGCAAAACTGAAACTTACATATAAAACAATCCAGCCTCAAAACTTGCAGCGAGGTGAACAAAAGTTAATATATGATTGTAAATTGTTACTGAAATTACAGCAGATAAGCAGTGTGTAGACGCGGCTTGGAGAAACGCCTTTTCTTGCAAGTAGCTGGGACGACCCAACCACTTGCAGAGCAAGCGGGCCTCGTACTACCGCTAGCTGCTTAAGAGTGAGGTGGAGGCAGTCCCAAGACTCCAATCCAGATGTTCTATTGATCATCATTATCATTCATTAGTATATATTAGTATATTCATCTACGTTTTATACTTGAAAATGAGTTTAACAAGTGTGTGAGGGATATTTAGGGCTTGTGAGGGATATTTAGACCTGTATAATGTGTTGCGAGTGAACAATGGCAATTGAAGAGAGAAGCAGAGGCTTGTGGAGCTGAATCTAATCCAATAATTAAAACAGTCACTTTTTTAAAATTGATCCGAAATTGGAGGAGAACATCATCCTGCTAGCAGGAAGGTGGGCTAGGTCTGAGCCATGTGTCCAACATAAAAATATTTATGGGAGTATCAATTACTCTGGGATTTTCGCCATTCCCTGCTAGGCATGGAACCCCAGCATAAGGCGAGGATCTACTGTAATACTAATGAGTAAGCATAAGAATATTTTCAGGTACCTTTCTGTTTCTTGAGCTGAGGCAGGCTGCTGATGGTGGTGGCCTGAATAACTTCTAAAACTATCTGATACCTACAGGGAAGAAAAGATAGAAGCGGAAAGGTCTGTCTTAAAATGCAACAATAAATACAGTATTACCATATGTCACAATATACAATAACTATGACAAGCATATGTGTTGTCTGTTATGCCAGGAGTCGGGAACAGCACTTCGACACACACTATGCTCCATTTGAGTCTAAATATCAAGCAGGGGACAGTCGGAAGAAGGCATGCCAAGAGCTCCGGTCAACAAGCTGACTAGTCTTCGGCCAGCTTTGCTGGTTCTTCAGCAATAGTGAGGAACGGAAAGCCAGAAAGATGGCAAATTTGCCAAAACATTCATGCTTGATGTGGCGAATGACCTTATATCTTAACTTATCACATATACACTGCAGTGTGTGGGTATTGCTGTATTGACCATGTTTGGCTCTACGTATGCATATGAGCAATACTCACATCAAAAAAACATCAAAACCAACCTACGATCACGTTTAACAGATGGAAGCCTCAACGCCTGCATGAAGCTTAACCTCATCACGTATCAACCAGACTACAAAGCCATCAGCAAAACCATGCAGCATCACAAGTCACATTAATGGTAAGAAGTATTTTATTTATTGATTAGCTTCAGTATAGCAACATTATGAAAAGGAATAAATGCAGAGATTTACTATATTCTAAAATTGTTGGTCTTGCCTAAAAATGCAAGTATTTAGTTGTATTCAGTGTTAAAAGAATATATATATATATATATATATAGCCCTCACAGAAATACATTTAAAAAAAATGTGGCTTTCATGGCTTTCTTAGCCAAAAAGATTCCAAACCCCTGTGTTATGCTATTAAGCATTGTGAAGAAATGAAGAAGCTATTGACGTATCTGAACCATGTCTGAAGTGAGCAAATATCTGGGACTAACGAGGCAGTATGACATGATTCTGCATTGAGGTGTCTCATATTGCCACAAAGGCCCTGTCTGCTCCCATGGTAACCCCCACAGCAGAAAAACGAAGAGCTGTTAACACTTGCGAAACATGTTTGTGTACACTGCACCCAGCATGGACCGACACTACACGTTCCGCCATGACATGCCATGGAACATTATGTGCATCTTGTGTGCATGTTTTCAGTGTCATACCTGAGTTGTTTGAGGAAAATGACATCTGTGGAGGTTGATATCAGTTTGATAAAGTCTTCATAAGAGGCAGCGTAGGTGTAAGCTTTCTTCTGCTGCTCAGCCTGCTGCTCCCGCTGCTCCAGTTGAGACAGCAACATCCTGTTTATGGAGTCGGGGTCACTGAGCACTTCCACCAAAGGCTTCATCACTGCAATGCATTCACAACACAAAACATAAAGCAATTCATATGCTTATCATTAGCGGACAACGAATACACAGGTCTGCGGCCCTCCACAAATCCATTTGGACCAAATAAATTTGGTGCTACCTCATTCAAAAACACATTATAATAGGACTGTAGGACTGTGAATGTAGCTTGTCCTTCCAACTTCACAAATTAGACAGCATTGCCTCTTAACACACTTCATACACACCTGGTGTGCCAGAGAATAAGAAAACGGAGCAAGAGGGATCAGTGTTGTCACAATATTTTGCGAGTATTCGGAACCCCTCCAAATTCTGTTTTCCAAAAAGGTGATGAGCGACAAATTTAGCAACTTCTAGGTCTTATCGGACACGTTTGGAGACTAACATGAAAGCACGTATCGCTCTTATCAAACAAGCAGGCGGTACTGGCACCTTTATTGCTCACTTTTTGTCTCCCACAACTCCCATAAAAATGCAAGATAGTGTCAAAATTAGGCTACATTGGGTTTTTTAAGGTCTGGAGATGAACTAGGTCACTTAATACGTAAACATATTAAAAACAAAAAAAAAAGAAAATTAGATATTCTACTAATTACCACAATTACTGTTTGTGAGCGGTCTGTATCTGGCCGCTCTAGTTTTTCAAATGAACTATACTTGCTCACGAGGAAGAAAAAAGGTGTTTTAATCTGTCATTATTTTAAATAATTAAAAAATATATATTTTTATTCTATACAGGGATGTGTCCAGTTGCTAAGGTACATACATATAATTGACATACAATCACACACAGTGACTGGAAAACAAGGTCATAATTCTTTCAGTACCTTTAGTTGTGATGACTTCTGTGAGGCAGCAGCGTAGTGTGTGAGACTTGGCATCCTTTTGTGGTAGTAGACATAGGAGCAGTATTCTGGCTACACAGCGCAGGAAGGCCAGCTCTGACTCTGGACTGACCAAACAGGGATGAAGGGGAAACGGCCGAGCTCCCTCGTCAGGCCTGTCAACACATTATATAAAGACACACAAAGAAGAAGAACAGCGTAGGTATGCTGTCAATTTAACTGACAATGCTAAAAGTCTTGTTGATATTAATACAACCCACACTATTATCTTCCATTCGTTTTTAAAGGACATACACAAAAGGGGAGACCGATTTCATTAGGTCTCACTTGGTTTGTCAAGATAATTAAGTGTTGAGTGACTGCTTGCACTATTTCTGTGAGCGAGAATATGTGTGCAAGCAGAAAGGGAGTGCAAATTATGCAAATATTTCCTTGCATTTACACAAACTAAGCTGGAGGGCAGGGAGTGGACATACTGTAGCAAGTCAGAGCTCTCTGCAAAAGTTGTCCGCACTCACAGAGGTTACATCATGACATGACTAAACTACATCACAACACTAACATTCCTTCTTCCAAAGGTTTTCATGGGTGTCAAAACTGTGTGTGTGTGTGCGTGCGTGTGTGTACCTTGCAGATGCAGCCTTGAGGGCAGTGAAGTGTCTATGCAAAATTCGGATGGTGTCATAACACACCACGTTGACGAGATCTATATCAGCAAGTCGGAATCTCAATTGCCCAATCATCTGCCACCAGTCCTCAGACAACATGGAGTACAACTGGCCTTCATCACGACTCAAAGGAATGTACCAAGATAGGATGTAGTCTCTGTAGGCATAGTCCAACACTGCAGAAAGAGCAGATGTGTAAGTGGAATATCTTTGTGGAGTAGAAGCTGGTTAGAACAGCAAAGAACACAGAAATCAGTGACAGAGCTAAAAAGTTGTGATACATACAGCTGCATCTCAATAAACTGGAATATCTTTGAAAAGTTAATTTATTTCAGTGACTCAATTCAAAAAGTGAAACTCTTATATCCTATAGATTCAGAGTGAAATATTTCAATGCATCATTTCATGATGATCCTACTGCTAATAAAAAGCCCAAATAGAGTATCTCAAAAGGTGAAAAATTGTCAAAAAGTTAAATATTATTAAATGCTGGTTTGTGCTATAATTAGCAAATAAACTGCAAAAACTTTGAGCCTTTCATTGAACTCCTGAAATCAAATAACTTCTGCAAAATATTCAAATTTATTGTAAAATGATGCACAAATAAATACAGTGAACGTATGTATTCTCTAAAACTAAGACATGAATAACATCAAATTAAAAGCACAAAATGAATGCTGACCCACCATCCACCAGTTCAAGTTCAAGCCAAGTTTTTCCAGAGAGATTATTACATGGCTGTTTGACGTGTGTGGTAAAAGGCAGTGTGCTAGTATGAACTATTAACTTGAGAAAAATGTGCACATTAGCACTCAGTAAGTCATCAAAACTTACCTTTATGCATTCCCACATAGTATCAGCATTTGAGACCAAATATGAGGTGAAAGAAAAATGGTAAAAATACAGTAGTAGTCTATCTGTGCGGCATGAGATAGTTAGCACACGCACAATGGACATGCGTCAAGTGAGACGGATGTAACAGAGAGAATCCGGCCACTTTTTAAAATAAAACATAAAAAAAAAAAAAAAAATGGAAATTATTTTTTCTTTCTGTGCGGCCCGGTACCAAATGACTCATGGCCCGGTACCGGGCTGCAGCCCGGGGGTTGGGGATCACTGCCCTAAACCATACACCGTGTTGTAGGTTTTCAACAAAGACAGCACCAGGATCGTGTTGGACTAATAATCAACCTTGAATTCATCAAAAAAAAAAAAAAAATGCAATATATATTTTTTTAAACAACATTCAGCATGTGCAAATATACACCCTGTGTGTCAATAAGGGAGCCATCTGTTTCTCAGTTCCTCTAATCATTGTGCATGTGCGCATGTTGCAAGGCCCAAAGACTGAAAAGATCAGTGTCTGTCTCTGAAGACTGGGAGGAACAAAAATCCATCAATCAGCATTTTTTTTAAAGAAACTGAGGTTTTCTGACATTCAGCAGACATGGTGACACATCTGACATTTGCCCAGAGTAAAATGTGAGTCATAATAGGACAGAATGTTATCACAGTTTACCACGTATTTACAGCCATTATTGACATTTTTAACAACAAATGATGTTTGTCTTGCATTTCCACGATCAAACATAATATCTCAGTGTATTCTGTGCATGTTGCCTGCTTGGATTTTTTATGGTTCCCCCCATAGTCCAAAGACATGTATGTTAGGGTCACTGCAGATTCTGTATGTGTGAATGTGGAATAGTTGTCTAGACTTCACCAATCCAGGGTGTACCCGGCCCCAAAATTAGCTGGGATAGGTTCCAGCTCACCCATGACAGTATCAACAGTAGAAAATGAATCAATGAATACTGAGGGTGTCAGGAAAAATCTAAACGTGACAATATTTCTCGTTTACGAGAACAGTTGTATCGTGGACACAGGGAAGCCAGAAGCCAATCAGACTGAAGTATGGCATCGCTTCTGTTAATGATAAACGTAATATGGAAGTGGCAGTGCGTGAGGCAGGATGTAAACCGCACATTAAATACTTTTTTTTTTTAATATACAAAAACAGAGACTGGATTGGTTAATGCATGTTTAATAAACAAAATAAGTGAATAATATCAGAGCGTTCCCTGCATTGTTCCGTTTTTGTGTATGCAGCCCTTTGCAGAAAAATGTGGACACCCCATAGCATAATAGTGTATATACTGTACTTGCATTTGTTGAATATTTATAGAATGATAATGTACAGTATGTTTCATGTAAATATACCAACTAAACGCCTGTAAAGGAGCCAAAACACAATGTAGGTCGTTTAAAACCTGGCCACAAGAATCAATGTACAGTCACATAAATCATGTGTCGTAAGTCCGTTTTGCCTCATTTGCTTCAAGTCATAGTAAATCAACAATCAATTCCAGAACAATCCACCACATCATAGACGATCAATTACTCTATTTCTACTGTAAGGCCATCCCTGGTTATAATGTAGCATAACAGTGTCAAAACATTACTTGGTTACCTTCCTTCAGGGCTTTGTCCACATTGTGTGACATCACCACCCTCCGACTCTGGCTTGATTCTTGTACTGGCGCCACAAACCGAGTCTGAAAAACAAGCATCACATTATTCAGCAGGAAATGTAGGATGGAGTTGCAACTGTTGGTCTAATAAGTCTTAAAAGGGCCCTATCCTGCTCATTTCAGGGGCTTTTAAAATGATATCGGTCCCAGTGGGGCACTATAATAAGTTCTTTCCATAAAATACTCCATAAATCTCTAATTGCGTACACGGCTGCATTTTTCACCTCTTCGCTAAAACGTTCAGATTCGGCAGTCTACTTCCGCAACCACGCCTACTCTGTTGTGGCTGTTCAAGGTTCAGGGGTCGAGGGCCACACTGACTTTTTGTCTCCCACAGCGTCCATAAACATTTTGTGCACATGTATCATGGCCAATTATGCAAATTAGACAATGACATCATCAAGCCCCCACCCTGTGCAACCCACCACCACAAATAGATTGCAGCCCTGTGGGAAACAATTCTGACACGCGGAAAAACACTTTCTGGCTCCCATTTTAAAGAAAAAAGCGACAAACTGCCCTGCGCAGCAGTTGCCGATGACTGCTGGGCAAGCGGCAAGTTGCCAGATAGACTTCCTAAAAAGTTGTGGCATGAGAAATTCAATAAGTTCATCTTGCGGAAATCTCGTGATGTTCTTGTATCCGACTGTTCAGAAGATTAAGGAGTGGCATAAAAATTAAAGCTGGCATCACTTAAAAACACAAAACACACCAACCTCATGGTATCTTACTTCCACATCGCCTAGAACAAGAGACCATTATTATAAACATACAGTCATGCAAAAAATGATTAGACCGCCCTTGTTTCTTCAGTTTCTTGTTCATTAATGCCTGATACAACTAAAGGTACCTTTGTTTGGACAAATACAAGAAGGACAACAAAAATAGCTCATAAGAGTTACATTTTTGGCAGTACAATGCTACAGCTATTCATGTAAGTACTTAAGTGATTTGGTTATTATCAAGAAAACCATGGAAGTTGCTAGATATCACCTACATTTGTTACAATCATATTCGTCCAAACAAATGTACCTTTAGTTGTATAGGGCATTAAAATGGATCAATAAACTGAAAAAAACAAGGGTGGTCTAATTATTTTTTCCATGAAGTCGCAAATGTAGGATAGTGCAGGTATTAAAAAAAAAAAGGGCAGACATTATGTTGACCAGAGAAATGATTGGAACATTTGTTTCTCCAGCATCGACATTAATAAGTCAAGGATGAACAAATGCCGCTGCAGCTCTGCTTGTTAAAAAACAGCAAAGACAGAATGCCTTTCTTTAAAGGAAGAATCAGACAAGATGCATGTACTGTACGTGTGTGTGCGTTTTGTGACGTGACTTGTCTGTTATGAACCAAAAGTGAGAGTGTGAGAGAAAGAACATAGCATTAAAGAGGGAAGAAAGATCGTGACGGGAGGGCGGGAATGATGACTCAGAATAAAAAAAAAAAAATACTTGGGAGGAGGAAAAGAAGAAAACAGGGCAGAATGAAAGAAAGCTGTGAAATTAACATTACCATTAACAGTCATCTGATATAAAAGAATTAAGTTCACAGTCACAGTCTGGAGATTGGGAAGACGTGGGTTTGATTCTCCCCTGGGCCTTTCTGTGTGGAGTTTGCATGTTCTCCCCGTGTGTGCGTGGTTTTTCTCCGGGTACTCCGGTTTCCTCCCACATTCCAAAAACATGCATGTTAGGTTAATTGGAGACTCTAAATTGTCCATAGGTATGAATGTGAGTGTGAATGGTTGTTTGTCTATATGTGCCCTGTGATTGGCTGGCGACCAGTCCAGGGTGTACCCCACCTGTCGCCCGAAGTCAGCTGGGATAGGCTCCAGCATGCCCCCGCGACCCTAACGAGGAGAAGCGGTATAGAAAATGGATGGACTTTATTTTGCTGAAACGATTAAAGGCAAACTCACAAACTCATTCAAATCTTGAAAAATTTGAAGCAAAAATGCCAAAATTAGCAGTCTCGCCCAACCCACAGGACCACAATAATAAGACATGTTAAAATAATCGCGACATCCAAACCCCCATTGGATGGTAAAGGTGTGCCTAATTTTGTGTCTAGTGGGTGCGGTGACTTTGTGTTGAAAGAGTTTAGGAGGTACCAACACCTTACCATGAGCTTCTTGAAGAAGTCCAGCTGTTGGGCAGAACGCTTTCTGTGTCTGTCAAAGGTGCTGACTTTGAGAGGACTCTTGCGGACCAGCAGAACAAAGCTCCCGGCCAGGAAACACAGTATGGCGAATGACACGTAGATGAAGAGCTTCAAGAAGAAAGAGGTCAGGGACAGGCCTCCCCATGCCAGCTGGAACACTAATGCTGCCACCACACCCAGAAGAAAAGCTGGGACAAACCGGAAAGAGGAGGTAAGAG
Organism: Dunckerocampus dactyliophorus; assembly: GCF_027744805.1. NCBI lineage: Eukaryota > Metazoa > Chordata > Actinopteri > Syngnathiformes > Syngnathidae > Dunckerocampus > Dunckerocampus dactyliophorus. The sequence goes on along the minus strand of NC_072829.1, from coordinate 18,536,018 downwards.
AAGAGGAAGAGCTGACAAGCATGGGCCCCTCTCCATGTCCCGTAATGCTGCTCCTGCCAGCCTGGTGTGTTGTGGTAGATGAGGGGGTGGGCATGCTGCGACCCCACCATCCATATATGTGTCACTGCTGGTTGGGCAGAACAGTTGACTCCCTTGTCCGGATGTAGCGTTAGAGAGGTAGGTATAGTGTGTACTCTCTTCTATACCCTCAACTACAACACTGTCTCCAAGCAGCGGCATCCCCACTCTGACATCTCCTGACCGACCTACTGCTCTGTGTGCACCGCTCCTAGCATCGGCCCGCCCGGCGGCGACAGGCATGAAGTCCCGCCACTTTCGTCATCTACTGTATGGTCCTCCAGACAGCACCGGGGTTGACCTTGAGTGCAGAAAGGTAAGAAAGGTACCCGGCTGAATAAGATGAAGCAGTGTCACCTTGGAGACAAATGGATAGGGGTAGCTTAGTGACTGCTAACATGCCATGTTAATTCAAGTTGTAGTCTACTATGACCAACATGGCACGCACATTCAGCAAACGATAGTTTAGGATTTAGCCATGTAGCTAACTGCACCATACGGCAACGCTAGCTAACTAGCCTCCCTTCTTAACAACCTATTCAACACCAGCTAACATTAGCTTACTTCAAAATCCTTTGAAAGGAGCGGGCGGTAGAAACATTACATTCCGAAGCAGCGTCCTTCAGTAAAAACGAGTCGATGGAATGCAATTAGGTGTTTCTTTTAAAGTAGTTTAGACCCAACAGGAAAGTGACCGTCACAGTCAGTTATAAACAAGCTGTTATTTTTCTCATCGCGCTCCAGCTGACTGACAATTTATCTTGAACGTAAAACAGTGTCAGCCAATCAGCGTTGGTGTTAGCACCAGATGGTGTGTTTGTTTTATTTACCGGGACACTCCGAGAGGTCGGGCCATATTGGGAGTGTTGGCTGTGGTTAGGAAAAAACATCTAACGCACAAATGTAAACGGTTGTACGACTACTGTAGCCAGTGGAGGTGGGCAACACCATACAGTACTGCACATGTTGGTATCGAACCAAGCCAAAGTAAATACAGGGCCAGTATTGTCGATACTGACACTGATACGTTTTACTTAAGTTCAAGCTTATTATGGAGGCTCAAACGGGACAGCATGAAATAAATGAATACATCTTGAAATAATTACTTACTGTAAATGTGCAAATACAATTTGGAATTAAATACGTAACTGTGTTATTAAATGTGTCATTATTTCATAAAATAAATAAATACACCATTAAATCATTACTTAAATGTGTCATTCCATAGCTTACTGGCTGGTTTTGTGATTTTACCTTAAATTGCGTTTGCTTTTAGTTTTGCTTTTGCTTAATTAAAAACGTATTTGTGAACAATATACAAATAGAACAACATGCGACAATGTAACATATAAAAAAATACAACTACTTTCTTGTTCCCTTTTATTGCATACAATTTGTTTTAGCAAAATATTGTAAATTCAATAGCGCAAAATAACTGAAAAAAAGGAAAAACTTCTATCTTTGGCTCCAATAAGTCCTTGGACACAGGAGGGCTTTAAAGCAGATTTATAGCAGATTATGTATACATAATTTTATAAAATTATAAAATATTTTTTTTCTAAAAAGGCTAAAATAAACATCATGTATACACTCAGCAAAAATGCATGTTTTTGCTCCCATCTGCTATAAGATCAACTAAAAGTGCTAATACATTTTCTATGTACACAAAAGGCCTATTTCTCTCAAATATTGTTCAGAAATCTGTCTAAATTTGTGTTGCCTCATGTAGAGTAACTCATCTCCTTCGCTTGAACAGGTTGTTAAATGTGGCCTATGGAATGCTGGTCCACTCCTCTTCAATGGCTGTGCGAAGTTGCTGGATATTGACAGGAACTGGAGCACACCATACTGTCTTATACGCCAATCCAAAGCATCCCAAACATTCTCAGTGGGTGACACGTCCGGTGCATATGCAGGATCCTATATCCAGATCCTTGCAACATGGGGCCGTGCATTCATCATCATGCTACAACATGCGGTGATGGTCGTGGATGAATGGTCCAACAATGTGCTGAAGGATCTCATCACGGTATCTCTGTCCTCCTCCTCCGTATCTCCGTTGCTTCTCACGCAACACCAAGAGGAGGTCAGTTCCCCTCTGATTCCCACACCTAGAAGCTCCAAGCTCCAGCTGCCCTCCTCCGTAGCCACGCTGTCCCCATTGCAACACCAAGAGGAGGTCAGTTCACCTCTGATTCCCACACCTCGGAACACCAAGCTTCTAACCCGCGCCATGACGTCACAAGCCTCCGACGCCCCTGTAGCTCGCACTGCGTCAGTTCTCGACGCTTCCAGAGCCTACACCACGTCAGCTCCCAATGCCACCGGTGCCAGCCTGACACGGTCGTAGTTATTGTTGTTTCCTGTTTTGTCCTATGCTTTGTGCCGTTTGCTTTATATTCATAGTTACATGCACCTGCGTCTAATTTTCCCTTTGCGTATTTATTTCAGGTGCACATTATCTTTGTCGGAGCATTATAAATGTTACTGCTCATTGTTCAATCTCTGCCACAGCATGGCAGTTATCATTAAGAAATAAACATTTTACCTGCAATCGGGTCTCATCTCTTTGCTTCCTGGGGTCGTGCCACAACATCAACATATCAAGACGTGACAGAAATCCCTGATTACACCGATCGTCAAAGTCTAAATATTTCATTATATATTTTTATGCCTTGCCATTATACTGTATATGTTTCCACGGTAAAATTGATTTAAAATCCTATACTACAGTTGAATCTGTGTTTCTAACTGGCTTTGATATTTTATTTTGTTAGTAATAGTGTATTTGACATTGCTAGTTGTTATTGTATTTAGGACGGCTGTCTCCCGGGGCTACTCGAGGATTTTACATACTGGAAGGAGGAAGTTGTCCAAAAGTTTATCTATGCAGAGGGTTGCTAAGCCAACAGCAGGATGTGGATTTGAAAAAACAATAACAAACAACAAAAAACCCTGAAGCCTTGCAGAGTCAAGCTTTGTACTAACGCGGAATGACATGATAGAACGAGATCACCTAGTCAAGCAAAATATAATCCATTGTCATAATAATGCAGTCATGCGTTGGGTGAATATGGAAGTTGATAGATTAAATAAAATAGCTGAATATCCATTCATTCCAGACTCAAGCGCTTGCCATTGTAAAAACTGTATCAACCATACAGGCAATGTTTTAAGTAATATTTTAACATTCCTAACAGTCATACGAGTGTGAAAATAAATTAAAGTACCACTCATCTCCCTGTGGATACCCCTGACAAACACATAATGGAGAGGGAAGAGAAAGGCATTTGCAGAGTAACACTATCTAGTAATCTAGTAGTGTTTTATGCTGTATGCATTGTTGGTTGGTGTATGTTTGTAAGATAGTTTCATTGGAGCTATTTAATCAATTCGACTGCTTATATTTCCTTTTCTGTATCCCGATACACTCCTCTTTGTCATTACTGGTTTCATTCTCTTGTGTAATCAATAAAACAACAAAAAAAAGCTAGAGAGAGGACGTTTGTGGAGTTAATCATTTAGATCTGACGTTGCCAACCAAATGTACATGTTTTTATTGTGTATTGTCAACAATTAACTTTGCCTGAGGGGTCAAGCTTGCTTTTCTGACAGCACTGATGATCAATTCTTGAGTGAGGAGAATGGCTCTAACCCAAAAAAATACCAGAGGGACCAGTTTCTTTTTTTTCTTGACCATTTCTTCTTTAGGCCGCTAGATGGTGGTGTCATTTTAGAAGTCTCAGTATAAACTCAGGGACCTCACAAACTTTAGGTTCTAAAGACATTATGGTCCTGTGTATTTAATGACATATGATCAATTCTTATACATACGTTCTCGTGGTGCTCATAAAAATGTATTTTTTTTGTACTAAGAGATATTTAAAGTAGACATTTAAATTTGGGGCTTTTTATTCAGGGCCTTTTGCTCCACTTTTGATGTGCAATGTACTTTTAAGTCACTGATTAATGCAAATCAGAGGTAAAATCAGAGGTAAAAACCCAGCAAAAAACAGGCACTGATTCTTCCTACTCCTTTTCAGGCATGTTGAACTGTGCAAATGTAACACGCTTAACAATACAACTTGTTCAGCATGTCTGAAGCAAATAAACCGCACCATACTATATCTGTCTCCCTTGGGTTAAATCTGACTCATGGATTGACATGTAGCAGCCCCAAGAGGCCTAACGACGCAGCCACAACTGATAATGCCGGTATCTCACCCATCAGTGAGTGTGTGTGTGTGTGTGTGTGTGTGTGTGTGTGCATGAGTGTGTGGGAACACCGTCTCTCTGATCAGAACACCAAGGAGGTGTTCATCCAGGCTGTTGGTATATCAGTCATGCCGCCTTAATGTCATGACACATCAGTAAATGGAGAAAAATGGCTTAATACAGTGTGACTTAGGTCGACACCACTCGGACTGGCTGATTGACGTCAACATAAACTGTTGACATAGCTGTTTTGTAGACGCCAATAAAGGCTAAAGTGGCATCCTGCCTTGTGGTCAGTCCCCCGACATTACAATACTTTTACCAGCGCTGCAGTGGCAATTTTGTTGTATGTCTTGACTACAATGACGATAAGGTTTTTGTACACAAGCAAATCCTTCTTCCGATGGCTAACAATCTAAAGAAAAAAATTAAAATGGGTGTAGAATCCAGGTTAACACTGTCATGCTTTTATTCTGAAGCTGGCTTTGCACTGAACAGGAAGTCACTGCATGTTTTAATGCTGTGGAACTAGACAGTGGTTGTCGTATCACGCTTCTGAGTATATTAGTGTATTGTATGATGATGATGTAAACAATACTACAGAACATATCAACATGAACAGAACAATTTATCATCGAAATGATACCTTTGTCTCAAGTTTTATGTCATAATTTGTCGACCACGTATGTCGACGTCGACTTAAGCAGGCAATTTTTAGTAATATAATAACTACTTCCGTGAAGTCGGATTACTTCTTTATAAATGTAATACGTTCATAGAGCACAGAAAACCTGTTTACGGTTTTAACATTATCAGAGCCCTCTATACATTAAACGCCCCTGTAGTCACCTGTACACTCATATTACTCAATATAGTAAACATAACAGAAAATAAAAGATATTGGACATAAATAAGACATAAGATAGACTGACACGTTCCTTGTTTTTTTTCTGGACAGCGTACTTACCGCAGTGGCTATTGTCTTATCAATGTAACATTACTGACACCTAGTGACCAGTGTAAAATATTACATATTAACGTGTCCGCATTTTGAAATGCTTGAAAATGCTTATAGGCTGGACTGGTCGCCAGCAAATCGCAGGGCACATGTAGACAAACAATCATTCATGCTCACATTCATACCTATGGACAATTTAGAGTCGCCAATTAACCTAACATTCATGTTTTTGGAATGTGGGAGGAAACCGGAGTAACCGGAGAAAACCCACGCACGCACGCGGAGAACATGCAAACTCCACACAGAGATGCCCAAGCGGAGATTCAAGCCCAGTTCTTCCCGATCTCCTGACTGTGTAGCCAACATGCTAACCACTCTGCCATCGTGCGGCAACCACAAAACAGTGTTAATGTATTCATTTATTTATTTAAAAAAACTGTGATAGAGAAGGAATTCAAACCACAAAGTGGTGAGGGACAACTGTAATTGTTAGAGCTGAACACAGGGATACAGTAGCTCCGTTGCATGCTCCCCCCCAACCACCAACACCCCTACTAGCTTGACGTTGGCGTTCTCTTCCAATTTTGCATCAAAATTAGCAAAAGTGGCTGTTGTAATTATTAAATTATATTCAGCTCCAGAAACTTCCTTGTCTCTCTTCAGTTGCCATTGTTCACTCTAGACACAACTTAGGTTTAAGCGCTAAATATGCCTAACACACTTACTTACGATTTTAAAGTAGAATATTTAGCTACTCACCACTAATGAATGATAATGTAAAATGATCAATGAACACATGAAATTGGAGCCAAACAACTTTTGCATCTCACAGCACACAACTGTGGTACCTTAAAGTGCCGGCAAACAAAATACTTGATGAAATCATTGAAGCATAAAGACATAAACATGTACAACTTGTGGGCTTTCTAACAGTGGTAGATGTATGTTGTACATTTTACCCGTATTTTTTATAAATGATTACCAACTTGTGTGGAAAAACACCCTATTTTCAGAGAAAAACATAGAAATAATTGATCAAAAATTGGCAAATTTGTGGAGCTGTGAATACTGAATTGCAAATGTGCGTGGATGCACTGTATACTCTAAGCCTTCATTTATGTTCCTGTGGCCTTCCCAGACAAGCAGATATTGTTGTCGCACCAGATTCGGAAACAAGATGTCAAATAAAGTGTTTGACCTTACCTTGACCAGTGTAGTGGTTGGCAAACTTGTACGTCTGGCAACGATAAAATTCTCCAGAAATTGGTAAAAGGGCCTGAACTCGTCAAAGAGAATTCCCTACACGGAGATAAAAAAAAAGAGCATTGTGAAATGCAAGTCATCAATTTATAAGTGCCACATAAAGCAAACAGCTACAAGTGTCAACAAAGGACATAATCTGCTTCTTTTCATCCCTAAAGCGAATCCTTTAGTCCTTGAAGCCATCAGATAGATAACACATCCAAAGAGATAAAGCATACATTGCTGGATTTTCCCCGCGCAGTATGGACACGCTGAGCTGTCAACAGCGGAGAAGGTGGGGGGGGTCGGGTTGTAGCTTTTGGGAAGAGGTCAGGCCTCTTGCAGACTTTTCTAAAGCAGATTAACCTGATACTTGAATAAACAAAAACAAAAGTGATGAATCCCCAAACATCTCAAGCTTGGCTGATGACTCAAACATTGGGCCTATTGATCTCCACTCAAGCATCCCGGGGGACTAGTTCCTTCTCTCACCGGGGGCCCCTCCGAACAGGCAACACACACAGCCTAACAAATGGAGTAATGACTTTGCTTTGCTGTTTTAACAAGGTGTGGGCCATAAAATATCTCTTTGCCTAATGATGAAGGCCACTTGATTACCAATGGAGATCTAGCAACATGCTACTCCAGGTCGTTGAGGGGCTGCCGGTGTCTTCTCGTGCAGGTCAGGGCATTTAGCCACAATGAGGAGGTGTCACTCAGCAGCTACTTCCTAACTGTTCTATCTACATAAAGGACGTGAAGTACACACTCTCAAATGACGTTTCTTTAAAGAATTCACTGATCATTATATTTCAGAAGTTTATTCTTCCCTCTGCATGTATGAGAAATGCAGATATGTAAGGAAACTAATGTTAAAGCAGAAGGTCAATGTCAATACTTGGACTAGTACTTTTGTCTCTCCTTGACCAAAATGTAAAATATATATTGTTTAATATATAGTGTAATATATTGTTTTTCTAGCAGGCACTTTCTATGTTAGACCAACTTTTTAATCTTAAGTGAAATAAGTATTTTTTACAAAAATTTTACAAATTTAATCCTGCTTAAACAGATACATTATACAGTATTTTATGGACCAAATGGCGAAAATCCGCGAGTAATTCAAATGACCATAAAAATGTCTATTTTTGACACAAGACTCCCCAACTCACACCCCTCCTGCTAGCTTGACGTTGGCCTTCTCGTCTGATTTCAGATAAACATTTCCAAAAAAAAGCGATGGTTGTATTTATTCAATTTCAGTCATATGCTTGATGAAAAAAATGATCAGCGAAGCATAAAGACATAAACACTTAAAAAAATGTGGCCTGTTGAGTGAATGAGGTGTGTTTTCTGTGGAAAAAATGGCCAATTTTCAGAGAAAAGTAAAAAAAAACATTTAAGCCTTTCTGCAAAATCGAAAAATTATATAAAAATATTAAAGTACTTTGTTTTTTCACTATCCGGTCCCATGGGGAAAAGGTTTGAACACCCCTTCCATTTACTGTACAGCAGGAATTTCCTATTACTACCGTGCACCAAACAAATGTAAAAGGACTAACAACAGTAACACTGTGAAATACACCTTTTCATCAGGCGTGCGGTGGCGCAACACAGTCCAAGTATCCACTGCCATCATGCACGTTGGTGCACATACAATAGCAAGGAAGGATCCTCTTCACTGATGGCATAGACTTCGGAGTTGTTCTGTCGGCAAGTCGTCCATGAACCTGTGTGAGAGAGCCAGGCAGCAGCTGTTGACAGAAAACGCCACCACTGATGTTGGTTGGTCACTGACAAAACCACAAGTAACTACATTTTCTAACATTTTGTACAGGATTCAGGAAAAGCTATCTCTTTGTTACACACTGCACCTATTGCAAGTGGATCACGGTAAACATTAACGCTGACATTTACTTAACCATGCACAAAGCTGTAAAGATGTTAGTTAATAGCTGTACAGAGATTCGGCTATTGAATAATTAGTCAGAGTTAATGGTTAATTTCTCACTGTGCCTCAAACTAAACAGAGGGTTGCTAATCCTGCACAGTACAAACTCAGCCATCTAACAGAGTCACATTCTATTCGAGGAAATCGTTGCTAGTGTTACTTCAGTCCAAGGAAATTAGAGGCACTCTAGGAGTATTTATTTGTAGTCATTATATAAAGAGGTCTCCACTTTGCTCCACGAACACCAAGGCATCAGGGATTTTTATGCAAAACAAAAAAGGGCTAAACTCTTGGATGTCATGTATTGGATTCCCATATGAAAAAATAAATAAACAAGGCATAGCTACCTTGGTGAGATCAGAAAACAGAACATGACTGGTGCCACACTTGAGAACATCCCACATGCTCCGGGCCTCCGCATGCTGGCTGTCTTTTTTGAAGGAAGCTGCAGCAGTCATTGAATCTCAGCTCTTAGAAGACAAAATACATCTGGCAAAGGGGATCTAGATTAGGGAAAACCAAAAGGACAGAGGAGACAGCATCATCATCATTGTCAAAATAATCTAATAATAGGTCTGGGTCAGTACAGAATGATTTCTAGGTGTGATGAAAACTCATGTTTGACTAAAGAGGACCTCTTCCATAGTCTTCACAACTAATGTAGAGTTTTTTATTGTTTTTACCTTTACATGTAACACTGGTTAACTTCTTTTCACAACAAAGAATATAAAAAATGAGATGCATGAGGCGAATCGGGTTGCAGGGAGCTGGAGCCTATCCCAATGTCCCAACATTAGGTGAGAGGTGAGCTACATCTGTTCGCCAGTCAATCATACAACACATACAGTATAGACACATGACAATTCACACTCACATACGGACAGTGAGAGACTGAACCAGTCTTGCACTGGCTCCAACAAAGTCAGCCGAGGGAACCACTACACTATCACTGACCAAGTGAACTGCCTTCCATGACTGGTAACCGGGAATTCTGTTCAAACCTAGTTCCGCTAGCAGGCATGAAGTTCTCTATCTGAGAGCCCCATCACGTCTGACATGAGGCTGGCTGCAGCCATGCATACAGTCTCTTGACAGAACATTGAACCAATGAATCACATGTACAAGGTGCAGCATGCAGGGCGATTCATGCAAGGTTGGCAATGTAACTGAAGCCTAATACCTCACCATTTTGATACTAGGTTGCAAAGTAAATGCAGGGTTATCCAGTACCGTATGCTGCACTGTTTGTTTGCCTTAGAAGGCTCTGATGTGGAGAAGCAGATTGTCTGATGGCACAATGGCATAAATAACACCATACTCCTGATTGTCTGGGATTACTCACTAGTTATTACTGGTACCGCCACCAGTGCTCTCTGTATGGGTGTGGAACCACTATAACTACTTAGATACAACATCCATTTTTTTTTTATTGGTGTTATGTGCAATTATTAGGGGTGTATCGATTCATCCACTACATCGATGCATCGATTTATGATCCAACTACATCGATCTGTGTTCAGCAAGTTTCCATTCCGGACGACATATACTGTATCGATCTAGCATCTTTTAAAAGGTAATCAATTGATTGATTCGATACTAGGAAATAAAGCATTGGATTTAAGCACGGCAGGCTTTATATTGATGTGTGTTTTTTTTAGCAATTTTAATAATAAAGACGTTAAACGTTACTAGATTCAGTCTGCCTGTCTGTGACATATCCAAATCTTTTTTACTGTTTGCTAACCATTAGCACGTAACCCCCTTGATAGGGGCATGTCTCCATGCAGCTCTGAGTAGTGGCTGCCCCTGACCAATCGCAACAGAGTAACAAAGAAGATATGGTCAGGGAGGAGGCTAAGTGTGTTGGCCAGGAGGAGAAGAATGTCAATTTACCCTGTGCACAACTTGAGATTTATGGAGTATTTTATTCAAATAAACATACTACTGCGCCCCACTGGAGTCCAATATCATTTTACAAGCCCTTGAAATGAGCAGGATAGGGCCGCTTTAAATATGGTTTGCAACAGTTCAAAATGTTTATCAGCCCGTTATTGTCAGTTTTTATGTGTTACTGGGCTGCGAGAGGATGTAAGACAGCTGATAAAACAACTCTTCCTCCAGGCCTCACTGCTTTTCAGCAGAAGAGGAGATTTACAACATGATCCCACAGCTAATTACGGAACAAGTCTTTAATGCACCTCGCTGTTGCCATCTCATGCCATGAAAAGATCCTGATACACTTGTAATTAGAACACACTGGGGAAAGCCCAACCGCAGGCCTGAAGACATGTCTGTTATGTGTTTTTGCAACCATTTCACTTTTGAACTTTTGCTGGAAAGATACCAACAGCAATGCAGAGGGAATCAAAACAAAGCAGACACACCTCAAGTTGAAGACACATCAGGCAACACTGTAAATGTTGTAATATGTGTGTGTGGTGTGTGTGTGTTGAGTGCTCTCCGCAGTGACTCTTTGCCTTTTCTGGCTTGTATCGTCATGGTCAAACCCATTACAAAAGGTAACCAGAGCCCAAATACCACTTCGCAAGAAACTGTAAAAATAAAACATGGGGGTCTGGACAGAAACGTTGTCAATCTTCAGTTAAGAGGTTTTTGAAGTGCTAAATCTCGGTCCAATCCTGACAAGTACATAAATCATGTGCGCTGCTGTACCACACACACTGACATGCACACAGGCAAAGAAAGCAGCATATAAAACTCAATTGTACAAGGAAATGATGAGGATTTTTGAGGCGCTTTAAGAGAGTCTGGGTTGTGTCAGACCTTTTTTTATAGACAATGCTTACGCTGTGCTGCAAGGACTGACAGTACAGCAGCAGCCTATAATGGAAAAACGGAAGGGTGCATGTATGCGTGAAAGAAATAGAGCATTAAGAGAAATTCCATACATAATTCATTTAGTATTTTAGAACTGGAAGAGCGTTAGAAAAAGCTTTCAATTGATTTTTAAGTCATCAGGTTTATATGACCCGTGTTGTAAGATCGTGCATTCTATTTTCAAGCTTTATGAAAGCACAAAATGTGGGTTTGTTATACTTCCAAATCTGGAGTACCCATTTTAATGATCTTTTTGATGGTTATGTGGGCTTCAGATTAATTCAAGGCCTTCCAGAGATGCTAACTTGTGGCCCAACAGTAAGCTCCTCTATGCTGTGTGTGAGTGATAAAACCTCAAAGGGCAGCTCTTATCTCTCTATACAACTCTGCATGTTTACATCCACCTGCATGTAGCACAGCAGATGAAAGCCTCAGGCATGTTTTACCCCGTATGGAGAAATTCATACTGCAAGGGCTGCAAGCATGGATGCAGACACTTTAAGCGGCATTGACTGATCAGTTTGACCAATGCAATGGATGGTGGAGTAACGTTTATGCATAGCGTGATCATCTTAAATACTCGGCAGGATTATGTAACAGCATGTGTGTTAGCTATCAAATGATCAAACTGATAGTAATTAGCATTGCTTTGAATGGCTGGTATTCTGTTAAAACATTTCCAGTTGTAATACAGTATGTATATAACACATAAAGGACATATAAAATACAGTAATACAGTGTATTGTGCTTTTTGCTATTTTTCTGCTGCTGTAACATGCAAATTTCCCCAATGCGGGATAAATAAAGTAAAATTTAATCTAATCTAATCTAATAAAAAGATTTAATGCTGTCTATCCATCTTCTATGTCGTCGCTTATCCTCACTAGGGTTGCGGGTATGCTGGAGCCTATCCCAGCCGACTTCGGCGGAGAGTACACCCTGGACTGGTCATCAGTCAATCGCAGGGCACATATTGACAAAACAACCATTCACACTCACATTCATAAATATGGACAATTTAGAGTCACCAATTAACCTAACATGCGTGTTCTTGGAATGTGGGAGGAAACCGGACCACCCGGAGAAAACCCACACACAGAACATGCAAACTCCATGGAGATTGCATGTTCTGTGCGAGCAGTCCATGGTGTGTGCTCGCTCAAAGTCGGCTGGGATAGGCTCCAGCATACCCGCAACCCAGATCTTCCCGATATCCTGACTGTGTGGCCAACATGCTAACCACCAGGCCACTGTTCGGCCGATTGAATGCAATAATTAAACAAAACAGTAATAACAAAGAGATAAAAAATCCTTAGTTTTATCCCTGGAATCCCTGTTGCAAGGGATCTTAAACCCTTAATGATGTTTGGTCCAATGGCTTGGACCAGGCACGAGGTCAGTTTTTGTCAGCATTTCTCCACTTTCAGACAATTTTACAATGTCTAATTTCCCTTTACTTGTCACTTTCCTTTTTCTTGGACGCACTGCATCAGAAGGATGGGACACATCATGAAGGGCAAAAAGTTAACTCCAGTTAACTACTGTAGTTCAAATTAACTAGTTCTCTTCATCTTTTTGTACAGTATTAATAAATAAAGGACCGCCTGTATGGTTTAGTCAGCCAGATGATTGAGAAAAAAATAAGTCACGCTACTAAAAAAAAACCTCCTCTGCTCTTTCAGTCCTATGCCATTGGTTTGCTCATTTTTTTAAAAACTTTAATGCCAAAACCTTTAATATCCTAGGCATATTATAAACATTACATGAAATGTACTTTTTGTCGGGTATATATTTATTTTACTCCTATGAGTGAAGAGTGAATTAATAACTGAGATGAAATAGTTTTATAATATAGTCACCACAATCTCAACTGAATGCTAACCATTATTATGCTGCTGGATCGTTTTTTTTTTTAACATTTACTGCCCTATAATTTTGCAAAGTAATCTAATAAATACAGTAATACACAAAATGAGTCAACCCTCAGTGTAAATTTATATGCAGAGTTCATGAACTTGCAGTATTTTGCTACCATTTGTTTGAAATTGCTTTTTGAAAACACATGTAATTTACATTATTATTGAATCACCCCGATAATGATCATCCAGGACTGAAATTGACCGATCACATGGTTTAATTATACATTTTTCAATGTATTTATGATGAGTGCTATTGGCCAGAGGCGCCGTATAAAGGGGCAAAGTCAGGACAATTCCAAGGTACCTTGACTGCCAGGGGAACCAAAAAAATAGGTAATTACAAATAGAATTAGTAATTAATTATTTGGGGTGGGGGTGGGGTGGGGGGTACCCAGATTTTTTTCATGCAACCCACAATTCCTGACTGCACCCCCGTTACTGGCTATATGATAACCATAAAATCCATAAACCATAAAATAAACCATAAAATCACCTTAATTTGAACAAAAACATATTTTACTTCCAAGAGAACACTCGTGAAACTTACAGAGGATGAGACGTCTTCTTTAAGGAGACTTTGGATGTGGGAGTACTTTGGTGGAGCACTAGCAGGACTTCCAGGTAAATGAGGGAACACTCGGCATCTTCCACCACCGAGAAAGGCTTGATAGATTTATAGATAAATTAAAATTAACGGTAAAATCTCGTCTCGTCTCGTGAGTTGGCTGTCTCGTGACACCCCTAATTGTAAACGGTTTGTGCTCTAATCAGCACATAGACTGCAAAAACTTAAAAAAATATATATATGTGAGAAAATTATATATATATATATATGTAATAATAATAATAAGGATAATAATAATAAGAATAAATTAAAGAACTTTTGCAGGATACTGTCATTTATTGAGATGCACCTTTTTCAAACTGATTCACAGAATTTTACAATCCTATTTTATTTGAATTAATCATGCTAAAGGAAATGTTGAATTAGAAAGGAACACAATGTTCACAAAAACAAATTGTCATGTTTATCTTTGTACCGACTTGCCTGCAGGAAGGGGCACTTTGCTTTGCTGATGACACCTGGAAAGGAGAGAAGAATTAGCCCAGAAACAAAAAACAAGATGTTCCTTTTCTCACATAATGTGGCGTCAAATAGCATCACTTAGTTTGCTCAAGGTGTTTACAGATGTTCAAAGTCATGCATCCCAGATGAATAAGCCAACCAAAGAAAGAGTAATCTTCTCACGCTGACTGATAGCATCTTAAAAGGTGCCTTTTGACTTCATGCTTGGTGTTCCCCTCACACAAACACAAGCTTTACAACTGAGCTGACCTATCTGGACACAAACCCAAACAAATTTAAGGCCTACGGCTTCTGATCGTGTTTGGGTAACAAGGTGTAATACATTCTCAAGTGATGTGTCACTGATTGAGAATGGCCGATTCAGCTTTTGTGTCGCGTCCTTCAGCTCCCTTTGTTGTGTGACACGAAGATGGGAAGAGTAAGTGTCAGGAGCCATCTCGGGAGGATTCTCTCCTCTGTCTCTGAAAGCATTCCCAAGCTTTTGTTTGCTCGGGGAGATAGAGAATCGTGCAAAGATAGTTCTGGGTGACTGGCTCTGGGTGTTATGGGAAAAGAATTCAGGTTTGAGGTTTGCTGCAGGAAGACTTCCAGGTAAAGGAACACTTGAAGGTAACCAATTAAGCATTTTTGGACGTAACCCGCTGTTATGTTGGTGTGAAAATGCAGATGCCAAAGTTCACCTGAAATTCGGCACACCAAAGCACTCCATCTTCTCACCACTTTGGCAGGTACGGCCTTATAATGACAACAGATCTTTGCCTTCAAAGCCTTTAAAGCTTAAATGGGTTCAAGAAAGAAAAAAAAAACTTTTAAGATTCCAGCCATGTCTCACCAATACCACACACCTTCACTTCTGGAAGGAACCCACCTTCCCTCCCACCAGCTCAGCCTCTGAGCTCAAGTAGATGTTGTTAGACAATACAAAGAATTCCACAGAAACACTTCATACAGAGTGGCAGTCCCGGAGATGTAATCCAATGCCATTCTTTGGCTTCATAATGTCCGTAGTGATCAGGGGGTGGCCAGTGGGACAAGTCTCGACATAGCTGGGTTCAAACAGCTCCCTCATTCTCTAAAGCAACGCTTTGTTCACAGATCAATCCAGTCCTTTTTTCCCCTGACAAAGCCGCAACGTTTAACAGCAGGATTAAAAGCCCCGAATCCCAACACTGGCACTTAGCTAAAGCAACACATGGGAGAGCAGAGGAGTGAGATCTGATGCTCCACTGGCTCGCCTCACCCACTGAGGGATGGGTGGAAAAATGAAACCCATTTTTGTCCACTTTGCTTTTTTTCATGCAGCTTCTCTGTGGTTTGCACTAACATGCCGACTTGAACTTGTAGAAATTCTGCCTTGTGTGTGTTTTTTGGGTTTTGTGCATGTCGGTGTTGGTGTTTGCCCGTGTGGGCCACCGTACAATCTTATTCAACAATAATTAAGTTAACGAAAGCTGTCTTTGCTTTACTGTCTTTGGAGCTACAAGTTCAGCGGGTATGACGGAGCCTGACAGATCTGCCAGGTCTGCAGTGGCCGGCGAGGCTCACCAGTGCAGTTTGAGTCCTTGAGCAAAATGACAGGGTTTGTTTGTGATTTCGTAATTTAGTTTCGTTTCGTATTTTATCATTTTATAATATCGATCCTTGGACATTAGATGGCATGTTAGTGTGAATCAAGACTGATTTTTCACATTTTCTGTGCAGCCCTAATGGTAATATACTGTGATTATTATTTAAAGTGTTAAGTTAAATAAGTTAAATAATATTGTCAACTATTTTCTATGAGTAAATATATATTTATATATTTTAATATTATATTATTATTATTAATAACATTACAATAATAGTTTATGTTCACTCAAACAGCTGTTTGTTTCTGTGTTAGGCAGTTGCAGTGCTCTGCAACTCATTTCCGATGAAACAACAGCAATGCCACGAAAAATCTTTATTCAAATTCAAGATAGAAACAGTCTAATAAACACTACAATACAGACATTTAAAGTACTACATTTGCAGAGTAATGCCATAGTAATCTGCAATTTTTGCATGTCTTCAGTACCACTGACGAAAGAAGAACAATATCCAAGAAAATCTTGAATCTGAATAGTTGATGAATATATGTCCCTAAATCAAAGGGGAAAAAATGCAATTTCTAAAAACAAATGACCGTGATGTGTTTATACGTGTTCAAAAACAGATGAACTGAATGATCTCTTACTAGCAGGCTCCATGTGTAGTACTGTACTGTACAAGGGCCACCACTCATTGTATTATTCTCATGACATTTTTCACCACGTCATTTTGTGAAAGAGTTAATAGAAGGACAAACACAATTGGCAGGATTACACTACACTAATATACAATACTGTACACCAAACCTTGTCGAGGGATTATGGCACATGGAGCAAGGAAGAATCCATTGCATTTTAGTGAGGCTCTGGATAATGAAGGGAATACAGGAATTTATTATTAACGGAATGGTACCGAGAATGAAATGGCAACCCCCAAAACCCCCCACCATCTGTTTGTCATCCTCCATGAACCAGGAAGTAGCCAGCCAATTTACAAAGAGATTGACCAACAAACACACTTTTGTTAACATATGTGGCCATTTATGTATTGCAAAAGCACATCTCATGGTGTCTTTTGCACAGTCATGGAAAAAAGGATCAGACCACCTTCGTTTCTTCAGTTCATTTTACTGCCTGGTAAACTAAAGGTACTAAATACTAAATACTAAAAAAGGTCATTTGTTTGGATGACAATAAAAATTGCTCACAAGAGTTTCTTTTTTTTGGCCAACACATTGCCATAGCTATTGATGTAAGAAAACCATAGAAATGGTTGGATATCAGCTCTTAAAATAAACTGTCTTCTAGCAACTTAAAACAGACATCACATCAAAAACAGGTGAAATTAGATGATCTTCTATGATCTGAAGTCTTGTTAGAACACAAAAAAATAAAATATTATTTGCACACCAATTCCAGTTGTACAGTTGTTGCACCAGTTATCCTAGCTTACCTTTTCTGTGAGGAACTCTTGTGACTTTTGATCTAAAAAAAAAAAAAACAAGGTTGCAAGTTAGTTTCCGATGTTTGTTTTGATTTCTAAAAATACACTTCAGTGGCAGATTTGATTTCATGTGAATAAAGAACCAGGAAACAAAAAGTGAAAACCATGTTTACACGGTTACCAATGCACCCTGTGTATCGCTGCCAATGCATTCCAATGGCCAATAAAGCAGCAGATAAGAGGAGGGCGTCGTAAAACACATGGCAACCATAATGACGTTGATAACACTGGTAATAACCAGGAATTGACACATTTTAGAGCCTGCCAAGAAATCTGGAATGATGATTGCTATGTGAGTGCTGTCCACCACCAAACTGAATGACACGGCTCACTGCTCTGTACTAATAAGACATTTTTAAATGATATTTAAGAAGGGACGTTACCGTTACATTGTCATTGTGCTCGTTCACTGAGACTCAGACTCATCCCACTGCTCATTTCATTCAACCATCAGTGGCACAGAATGTTCATATTCAATGTTAAGACCACAACATAGTACATACCGGCTACTGGCGAAAACCTGTGAGTAATTGAGACGCCCTTAAAAATGTTTATTTTCGCCACTGTACATAGCAACACCTTATTTGAGGAAATTCTGTGTACTCACAATGAGTTAGCTTGACATATGCATACTCACACAACACAAACCAACAGGAGGTCTTCAAATCAAACGCCTCCCTCGTTCACAGTGCAACCAAAAATAACACAATATGTAAACCATACGATATAAGTGCACCATATGACACAGATACTGTACATGACGTCATTGCTTTCAGGAAGCAGCGGTTTGCTTGTCTACACGGCAACGACAAGCCGGCGTTTTCAGATTTTTCCACTCTGGAAAAAGCACCCATTCAGGGCACCCAGAACGCTGTTTCTGTGTGGATGAAAGTCTGAAATACTTCGCTGTTTTGACCTGAAAATGTTTCCGTGTGGACAGCCCTTGTACACCCCCTCAAGCAAGTTGAAGTTTGCCTCTGATTCCTTTGTGTGCAACTAAAAATGTACCAATGTGGAGCAAATGTGATGGGTTTTCTATCAATGAATGACCCCAATATGGAGATTATAAGTACAAAATGGCAGGTTATCGCCACAAATAAAAAATAATGGTATTTTTGCGGGGTTGCGAACGCTGAGCGGAAAATGTACAGGAATCCACGATATTACCACCAATGCACACACGACTTACATTTTAAACCCGCTACCAACAACGGAATACCGACAGCAGGTCAGAAACAAATCACAGTACTCAAAATGGCTCATCATTACATTTATGACAATCGTGCTACATCATTTTGTCGTTGAGGAGCTCAGGTTTGTTGCCACATAAATGAGCCATAAAAGTGGGGTTGCTGGTAAAGATGTCTATCTTTATGCAGGTGTTATGACTGAAGCGTTTCAGGCCTCGACATATTGTCTGATGACACTTAACATGCACTTAGCACTTCCCCGACATAACCTGCAACATAACCTGTTTTGCTTCAGATATGCATCTGTGAAACACACGTTATAAACTGTGTGTAAAAGGGCAGGGATTAAAAACATGTGGAAGACGATTGGCTGAAGTCTCTGTTTGTCAGGCCAATGAGAGCAACAACTGATGAAGATGCCAGCACATCAAAGCCTAAATTGCTAACATGAAACAGAACGTTCTGTATTTTTCTTTGAATGTTGTGATTCAAACCTGACTTTCAAATCTTCTTCCAAAATGTTCTTTAAAAGGTTAAGAGGTGCCATCAGGACAGTAAATCTTTGCAACTGGAAGGTGAAGTTGAAGGTATTTATCTGATAAGTGGACTGAGGTGTGATTAGACAAATTGCTACTGAACAACCTGGTCAAATTATCAACAGGGAAGCAAAGATAGTAGCAGTTGCGCATGTCCCACACTGACAGCACAAGTGGGAATTTACCCACTTACCATAATCAGGAGTGCAAATGTCCAATACATTTTATGTCCATTTTGTTTTCCAACAAGGGACACATACTGAAAAATCAAAGGAGGCAGGGGGTTAGTTGGATATTTTTACATAGATTTTTTTTTAATTTTGTAAAAACGCTAAAAAAAAACCCAAACGTGTATATTCAACTTTTGTTTTTGCTACATTTTGCTACAAAAACTGAGGCTGGGTTTTTCCTATCCATTTTGTATGCCATTTGTCTTTACTAGGGTTGTGGGGGTATGCTGGAACCCATCCCAGCTGAATTTGGGCGAGAGACGGGCGGGGTACACCCTGGACTGGTCTCCAGCCAATCGCAGGGCACATATAAACAAACAACCATTCACACTCACATTCATACCTATGGAAAATTTAGAGTCGCCAATTAACCTAACATGCATGTTTTTGGAATGTGGGAGGAAACCGGAGTACCCGGAGAAAACCCACGCACGCACAGGGAGAACATGCAAACTCCACACAGAGATGCCCAAGCGGAGATTCAAACCCACATCTTCCCGATCTCCTGACTGTGTGGCCAACATGCTAACCACTCGGCCACCGTTTTTTTGTTTTTTTTTCATTTTATTTCTACAATTTTCCGATGGGCCAATAAAAAAAATTAGCTGTGGGCTGCTAATTGCCCCGGGGCCACAGCTTCATGGCTCTTCTTCTGGTTTGAGCACACGGCATGATGTCAACACTGTGAGCAACCACAAGTCTCGTCCACTGCTTACCTTGTTGGCTTCCTTTTTTTAGCAAACTAGCAATGGCAATTAAAGAGAGAAGGGGAGTGTTATTGGCAATTGAACAAATCAATATGTTACATTGGTCACTTTTATTGCAAATATTGATGAAAATCAGAGGAGAAGATTGCTGTACGCCCTCTGAACAAGGAAATTAGTTTTTGAAAAAACAGCCTTTATGGTCCATGTCACCACAGCCCGTGGTTAGAGTGTTCTGGAGGTATACAGCACACAACGCAAGATGATTTGTGGGTAGAGGAGCGAGCCGGCGTAGCATTCGCTGATGCCTCGATGCAGGAACATAATCCTGATTGAAATCAAAACTGAACCTGGCGAAAAGAAGCAAAATGCCTACTTGCTGAGCAGCAAAGCGTCCAAGCGTATTCAAGGGTCAAAATACGTGCCGGAGTTCCGCCATTAGTAGTGTTGTGGTTGGAATCTCCACTCTGACCTTATTGTGTAGCGTTGACATGTTTCTGTGTGGACTGTTGGGTATTCCAAACATGTGTATGTTAGGTTCATTAAAGACTCATATGTGCCCATAGGTGTGAATGTGGTAGTTTTTGCATAAATGTGTGAACTGATGGGAAAAAAAAGGATGTGAAAGGCATGAAGCTCCTTTGTGGATGTAATATTTCAATTAACAGGTATTCTCGCACAGTGGTTCGTGATTGGTTTGGCTGCGGGACCCACCATCACCCCTCAGTGACAAGCAGTGACCCAAATTGCGGACGTTTTTCAACCCAAACTTCTCAAATATCTTATATTTAAAAGGCGACGTAGCAATGGAATAGCACAGACAAGAAGGTGCAGTACCTGTGACCCACTGAACTGAGCTCCACGGCCCACTTTGAGTCATGACCCACCAGTTGAGAATCACTGTTTTAGTCCATTTACTATATTGTTTATTTTGTTCAGGGTCTCCAGTGAGCTGGACTATCCCAGGTGACACTGGGCCAAAGGTGTGCTACACTCTGTATTACATACAGTGAATCCAGAAAGTATACACAGCAGTTCACTTTTTCCGTATTTTGCTGCGTCACAGCCTTATTCCAAAATGGATTCAATTAATTTCCTACACACAACTTGAGTCGTAAAACACATGGTGAGTTTATCCTTTGGGCGAGGGGGGGTACATTCGCCAGTCAATCGCAGAGCACATATATACAACCTCACATTCGTACCTATGGGCAATTTAGAGTCTCCAGTTAACCTAACACCGGAGTACCCGGACAAAACCCACGCATGCGGAGAACACACAGAGATGCCCACAGAGATTCGAACCCAGATCTTCCAGATCTCCTAACTGTGTGGCCAACATGCTAACCACCCGGCCACCGTGCGGCCTATTTTGACTAGTTTCTTCTGTTAAAGTCATTGTTCCCAGTCACAACAGTGAGCTCTTATAATGTATGAATGTATAATGTATGAAATCAAAGCGCCCACAACAAAAAGCAGAATTTGTTTTTTTGTAGTAAGACATGTACACATCTCCACCACCCTCCCCATAAGTCTGAGCCGACAAACACACACGCAAGAAATATAAAAAAATCATAACAGGAACGATACTCTCGGAGAGCTGGTTTTTACTGAAATGCATGGAAGCTCTTCTTGTCACGAAAAGACCCAATCGGACCAGACAAAGAAGCCCTTGCTTGAATTGGACAAGGTGCATGTTGTGTCGGCTCTATTTTTCATCCCTTGCACCAATGTTACCTACAAATGTTCAACCCCAATCAGATCAGAGGACTGGACTGGTGAGGACAGAATGGATCTGTCTGTCCTGTGGCACAGTGCCAGGTCCAATGGGCAGAGAGAATGCGTGCCCCCTCCACTTAACCATTAATCCCCCCCCAACTAACTTCACCCACCAGTCACCAAATGTCAGCACTGTGTACAAGGACTCCTCCTGCCCTGTCCAGATGCTTCTAAATGTTGCACCAATACAATGCAAACCCATTTTGAAATTCACATAAAAGAGCAAACACTAACGCAAGTCATGCTCAACACAACACAATTAATTTGTCAACATTTACAGTTAGTAGCAAAAATCATTCACCTTACATGACAGTAAGATATGTGTCTACTACAATATGTCGCCGTCACATAGCTAAACAAGGTAAGCCACATTTTCTTCTTCTTTCTTCTTCATCTTCTTCTTATTCCAAATGGATTAAATTTCCGTCAAAATGTTATACAACATCATGACGAGCTCAAGATTTCTTTTTTAGATTTTTGAACTGTATTCAAAATAAAGAAGTAAGAAATCACATGTACATAAGTATTCACAGCCATCCTGTTTCCACATATAAGGACCCACAGTTGACAGTGATGTCAGCGCACAAATCAAGAAGTAATGAAGTCAAAGGAGCTGTCTCTAGACCTGTCTTCAGGCACAAATCTGACCTGTCATTTTATTTATGATCTTACTTCTCTCACGGAAATGAATGACAGCAACAACCTTGAACATAAATAATACATCATCAGACTCTAAATATTTCACAAAGTGACAGAAACTGTACTAATGCAGCAGATTAGAATGTCATTTACTTCATGGGATCGCCCCTTTTGCGAGTAATTAATGACAGCTGTAATTTTGTGTAAAATACATCATCAAATGACACAAAAGAAGAAATTGCAGTCATAGAATAGTAATACAAGAGTATAGACAAGCAAACAGGCCATGGCAAGAGTGCACAGCTGAGGGGTTTTAGGTCCGAATGGCCTTTTGTGAGTGTACACCTCAAAAATCGACTTACACTTAGAACAGAGCTTAAAGGGAGGACCTACTGAATTAAGAACAAACACATTTAGTTAGGGCAGCTATTAGGTCACGTGGAGAATGAGCTGTATCAGCACCAAAGATGGCGGACAGCTCCTAATA
This sequence comes from Dunckerocampus dactyliophorus, assembly GCF_027744805.1. NCBI lineage: Eukaryota > Metazoa > Chordata > Actinopteri > Syngnathiformes > Syngnathidae > Dunckerocampus > Dunckerocampus dactyliophorus. The sequence continues at coordinate 18,513,093 of NC_072829.1, read as the reverse complement.
ATGACGACATTCAATTATAGTACTTTCACCTGCTACATTTTAAGTCGTGGTCAGCCCGGCAGCCTGGTTGGCGCGTCCCGTATCAAGCTGAGCCACAGTGGAGCGTCGGCGTGACTTGATGCCCACGTACAACAGAGCAACTTGGAACCCTTGAAAGGACGTTTTTTTGTGCCCACGTCCACTCGAGGGCTGTGGGCCAGCGACTGGCGGCCATGCTTGTTTACGCTCACGCGCCGGGACCCTTGACACGCGAGGCTAGCAGTGGGTAGTTCAAGTTACACTGGGATTTATGGCTTTTGCAGCGAACATCGTCTACAAGATACTTTTATATAAAAAAAAAATATTTAACTTTGCAGCGTTACGACTCTTGTGTGTGTTCGAAGGACAAGTCCTGCCAGGGCTTGTCTCAAAAGTGTGACAGCCCCGCCCCTTCCTATGTCTCTGCCTTTGCACCTGCCTGCTTACCTTGACTGCCACTTTGAGCGCAAACCTTTCTGGAGCGCCTTACCTGCCTGCCCGCACTGCAGCTTTTACGCATCCTTTCACCTCCCCAAGGACGCACGCAGGCATCAACATCCGTCACGACCAGGTATGCAGTGTGAGGAGTGGTAAGAAGAGACAGAAAGAGAGAGAGAGGAAGAAGCGTGTATTTGCAGAGCGCGGAGCGCCAGTGGAGAGAAAGCCATTGCACAACGTGGACATGTTTGTAACGGAGAACATGCAATAAGTCATCGCGGCTTTCCACGCAAGAGTGCTCACTCTGTGAACTTTGCCCACTGTGGGCTTGACGATGGCTGCTGCTTCTCTCGGGGAAGTTGGAGGCGTCTTGCACGGCATTGGTGATGGGATCGCGCACGTCGGATCCCATTTCGTCCTGACCCCACTCATGGACAGTCCCACCCTGCTGGGGGAGCACCTCATACCCGGAGACAGACTATCCCGCAGCACCACCGCGGATTTAACGCACCTCAAAGGGATCCTGAGGAGGAGACAATTGTACTGCAGGACAGGCTTCCATCTGGAGATACTTCCGGACGGCACCGTGCAAGGGACCAGAAAGGACCACAGTCGTTTCGGTATTAAAACAACAAAACATGTCTATTTTATTATGCAGATATCACATTTTAGTAGTAGTAATTTTCAAGTGATCAACTGTAATTTATCATACATTGTCTTGTGTTCCAGGTATTTTGGAATTCATAAGCCTTGCTGTTGGCTTAATAAGCATTCGAGGGGTGGACAGTGGACTTTATCTGGGGATGAACGATAAAGGAGAGCTATATGGCTCTGTAAGTACCTTCTTTTGCTTCTTTTTTGGGATGTTATTAGCTTGTATAGGTCGTTCAAGTAACAGTTAGCAGCTCTCATTCACTGCATGTCATACCATTGGGAAGATAAATGCATAGAATAATAGCTATACTGTATAGTGCACACCAAGGCTTGTCCAAACATTTGATATTTTTAATTTTAAAAAGTCTAGAAAAGACTAATATATTTAATTTTATTTTTATATGTTTTTCCTTTGTGTCAGCTTTGTGTAATAGGTGCCGAAGTGTATTTGTAGCAACATTTCAACTTGTGCTTGTTACATTACACTAGGTCTACATTACACTTCTTGCTCTTCTTAAAAAACTGAATACTACACTAATCCGTGGTCCAATAAAAAACAAACTGCTGGCAGCAAATGGCCCCCAAATGGCTGCACTTCGGCCACCCCTGCTGTACGCAGTATTTCAAAAACTCACAAACACCATAAAACACATGCAAAGGGGAAAACAAGTTGAAAATGTTTAGCTGGCTACCCGAGGGATGTCCCTCTTTAAGGACATTAACAGAGTGTCCATAAGAAAGTTGGCGGAATGAAAAGGTTTTTGTTATGTCTTTGTTAAAAAAAATCACACAAAAAAACGGTTGCTCTAAAATACTGTAAAATATTACATCTTAAGTAGGGATGTCTGCTGATACTGGCCGAAAAATTTGATACAATCATATCAGTATCGGTTTTTCTGCCGATAATGATCTGGGCACGAAAGTAATGACGTGCTTCACACAGCAACAAGCTCAGTATGTCCATGGGGGTGTGAAGTTAGTTTCCAATGACTGTAAAGTGTTATGTTTTGCTCTTTGCAGGTAACGATGCTCCACCTAAATAGTAGCGCTGTTTACTAATGAGATACAGGCACCAGCGACAGTGCAAAGAAGCTGCACGTCATGCCAAACAAAAACCAAAATAAGAACATGATACAGAAAACAATGTGAAAACTAAGGAGAAACAAAACTAAAGTGCAACCTGTCATGCATGAACATCCCATAAAGCACTGACATTCATTTGAGGGAAGAGACCGCTGCATACAGTATATCTGTTTTTGTTGATGTTTTGGACAATATTGGTTATTGATCAAAAGCCAATATCAAGCATCTCTAGTCTTAAGTCTTTAAAGAGGGACATCCTTCAGGTCTGGTGTCCCTGGTAGCCTTGTAAACGTCTGTTTTTCATTGCATTTTTGTCATGCAGTTGTTTTTGGAGTTCCTGTTTTTGGCATTTGCAAGCATTTTCCCGTTGCATGTGTTTTCTGGTGTTTTGGATCATTTCTTTGCTGCGCATTAATCCTCATCGGGCTACTGTACAAACGCTATTTAAAACCACTGTGATCATAGGACAGTTTATTTCTGTTTTGTGAGTCTTAAATGGTTTCTCTTTGTTGTCAGGAGAAGCTGACAGCTGAATGCGTCTTCAGGGAACAGTTTGAGGAGAACTGGTACAACACATACTCGTCCAACCTCTACAAACACGGAGACAAAGGAACTCGTTACTTTGTGGCTTTAAACAAAGACGGGACACCGAGGGATGGGACTAAATCCAGGCGGCATCAGAAATTCACACACTTCCTGCCCAGGCCTGTTGACCCTGATCGCGTGCCAGAGCTGTACAGGGACATCCTGGGCCACAGCTGAGACCCGCCAAGGTCCAGGGTGAGGATCGCTGCTGCCACCCTCACAGGCAGCGAGAGGATGGACGCAGGCGGTGCAGGCTGCCCAACCGGCTGGGATAAAGGCACCGGGGCCCCTTCTAGGAATGCACGGGCATCTCTCAGCAGCCACAGACAGGCTAGACTGTCTGACTCTGTCAGTCTGCACGCTCGGTATGAGGGGGTTCATTTGTCTGTGTGGACGGAAGAGTCTCAAAGTACCTGCGTGGAATAGGAGACCAAAGGGAAGCGGCGTTCTCCTCTAGAGACACCTGATGAGTCTGTGGGAACATGTTTGTTTGGGTGTTTATTTGGTCTATTCCGAAGGACTTTGAAGGAAATCAGTGACTTTTTTTTTTTTTTAAAGAAGAGCAAAAGTGTAACAGTTTATTTATTCCTTTTAGATACATATATTTATGTTATATATTTATTTATTTCAGAATATATTTTTACATTTAGATACATGCAATATAGAGAAACCACTAGAAACTGTATGAATTATGTAAAACAGTGGTGTCCAAAGGGCGGCCCGGGGGACATAAATGCTAAATGCTAACTAAAATGCCACAAAAAAATGGAAAAATAAGAACAAAAAGGCACAATGTAAAGACATAAAGCTGGAATGTTGACACTATTAACTGATAACAACACAACGCTTGACATTTAAATATACGTATAACATTTTATTTAAAATATCAAAGTGGCCGTCACATCCTTTAATTGGAAAAAGTTTGGACACCACTGATGTAAAGACTGAAACACTGTATTATTATGTCGTTTATCCTGAAGAAAGCTCGCCACTACTGTACCACCAAGAATACTGTATATCAGTGACATTTGTAACCCCCGTTTTCGCAATGCATTTCATCACAAGTTCCAGCCAGGTGTCACAAACTGGAAGACAAATGATTCATGTCAAACAATAAACGAGAGTATCATCACTGTATGTCCTTTAAGTGTCGGAATCTGAGCTAGCAAGGTTTCAAAGTCGACTGGATTTCGTTATCTTCCACAACATATAAACCTGCTTACAAGATCAATGTTGTGTTTCTTCATGGGTACCGCCATGCTCGTATAAGAAGTGCATAAAAACCTCAAAGTCCACAATGGGCTGAAGGGGACAATTAGGGAACAATTGACCTCTAGCACGAGTTAGTGGCTGAATAAAAGTGGAGGTCAGAGTGATAAAGATTAGGTGACAGCTTTAGGATTGAAATGTCTCATTTTGCTTTTTTTTTTTTAGAAAGAGACTTCTATGTCTAATCATTTTAACACAATAATTAATCAACCGCTTTCACAAAAGACAATAATGCTCAGTTTTGATTGGCTGACAGGTGTATGTGTGTATTATTACGGTTGCAGTGGTGTACAACTGCACTGCATGCTCATTTCTTATATTTGACTCTCATGAAGTAGTACTCTCGTGTATGGGCTGTAGTACAAAACAGCTGAGTGATATATTTTTAGGACGCCACATTCTCATATCTGTGCACAGTTTTCTCCACGGTCGGCAGCAGATGTGTGCTGAAGCATGAAAGCTCAGCCTGTGATGTGTGCGTGCGTGTGATGACGAGCCAGGGGGGAAGTCTCCATGCACGGAGCCAAACCCTGCTGCCAGCTCCCTCTTTTTTTAAGTGTGTGTGTGTGTGTGTGTGTGTCATTCTTGGGACTTTCCCACTTGCACACCTTAAACATTAACATGCCTCTGTCATCGATTCATGTCAACAGCATCCAGGGGGAATTATGCATGCATGCCTAACATGACATGAAACTCCTCTCCTCTTAGCTTCACACCAGTGATGGATGGGTGTGTTCATCCTCACCTGTCCAGTCACATCTTTCCAAGAAATCTAGTATATTATAGATATAGATTTAAAGAAACAGGACAGATACAGTTGGCTTACGAACTGGCTTCAGATTACACACGCAAAAAAAAAACATTTCCACAAAACTTTGTAGCTGGGTGGCATGTGGAGCAAAAATAGAGGAACAGAAAGTCACTATGAAATCAAAGGAAGCATCAACCCCGGGAATCCTAATGGCACCGCCTCTCCATCATCCTCCACGAACCCGGAAGTTCTAACGAACAAACCAAGAGATGAGCACAGTGACAAAATATCCAGTAATCCTTGCATGACACATTTCATAACAGTTTGGCCTTGGCAGAGGTCTGCACTCAACATTTCAGACTGATCTTGTTGCTCTATTTTCCTCATTTTTTGTTGAATTTTATTTCTACCGCGGGCCATCAAAAAACAAACCGCAGATTGCAAATGACAAAGAGACTTTGGAGTCCGAAGTCGGCTTGGATAGGCTCCAGCTCCTCGTGAACACGATAAGCGGTAGAAAATGGATGTGATTAGTACTGTAGCATGCAAACAACACCGCAAACATATGAATCACACATGAATCATGATACACATTAATCATTTTTGCTGCTCGTGTCAAGTACCTCATCCCTGTCTTCCAGCAGTTCTCCAGACAGCAACTTGCTGAAAACACTTAACTCCTCTCTCACAAGCTTAATGGACGCTCCCTGACTTTCATCACCTCCTCAGCGGTAGCCTTGAAGGGCTCTCGGAAACACAATCAAGTGTGTGTGTGTGGGGTGAGTCAACAAGCAGGTGTGGAAATCGGTAATCGTCTGCCCCCCCTCACCGACAGGTGTTCCCTCAACACACTGATGTCAGACCTGCTGGTGGGGCTTAGCAAGAGGAGGGTGGAAATATTATAGCCTTCTTTGTTGTCACAGAGCATCATTTCTATATTTAGACCGTCGTGTTTGGGGAGGTAGCACCAAAGACCCTCTGAGAGTCCTGCAACTATTGATTTTGGGCTCTTACAAGTTTGTTTATTTCTTTTTTAAACTGGTATGTGGGTCTGCATATGTGTTTATACGGATTACACCCGCAGTTTAAATGCAATATTATCCACTCTACATCAGCGTCACCCATAAATCGCCCATTCCGCTCTACCTTAACTAAGTTAACTAACATAAGGTGGAATTATGCTACAATGTAGTCACGATGCCACTGGGACACTCTTCAACTTGCTCCATTGTTGTTTTGTTTTGGCGGACTTGTTGATTCTTTTGTTGGAGGGAAAAAACATCGCTGTTGACGCGAGGTTAGATTTTTTCGGAGGTGCACGTCAAGCTCCGTCGGAGGCTTTTGAGGGGGAGGAACCAGCCAGCGCTGTGGCGCGGTCGCATAATGAAGCCTTTAGTGAATTAGATCAGCATATACTGTACAGGCGGTCCTCATGTTCCAACATTTAATGTTACAATGTTTTGTCACTAATACTGCATAAAAAGAAAACGAGAACTAGTTACGTGCGCACAGTGGAAGAATACCTATGTGAAATAGTACTTAGTGCTTTACTAAACGACAAATTCTTTCCCTTCATTATCTCTCCCAAGCGTGAGGCATACTCTCCTGCAGAAAATGAAAGTAAAAGTGAAGAGTCAAGTGAAATTAGGCAAAATACTCAAAAAGTGAAGAAACGCCGATCAACAACAGATGCTTGATCTAGGCCACTGAAACTCCGCGACCATCATGAAAGATTAAGATGGAATCCTTAAAATTGTGAAAGCCTGTTTCTCACTCCCTTGTAACACCCCTTCGAATGCGCAAGACGACAGGAATAAAAGTAAGGCGTTATTGTCTTTTTAGTAGCTGTTTCATTTAATTATTGTATTTAGTTTGTTTATTACTGTGTTTTATATGCCCTTTAAGTGTTCTGTGGACAGTGTGAGTGACTTAGGTATATGATTTAGGTATAAGGTCCGACTTACACTTATACTTGCCTTACTCGTCCGAGGACCTCCTGTACCTGATTTACTCCCACTGCACATTTTAAGCCGTCAGTTCCAGGGGGAAATACAGGGTCAGGCAAATGATCTGACACATTTGTAGGTTAAATAAAAGGCAAATAAAGTAAAGAAACAAAAAAAGTTTTTTTTTATTTTCGAAAAGTACATATAATGCCATTTTTTTCATATAATGCCATTTTGCTTTGTTTCTTTATCATGCCATTGTTTTTTGTTTCTTTTTCAGTTGCTGCCATGAATTGGACTGGTGAGCATCGTGCTTTCATTGTGGTAACGTTTATCAAAACAAACAAATCTGTAACTGCAACACAACGAGCGTTCCGTTTGCACTTCAATCCTGGTAGACATGATCCCGTACCAGCTCGAAACACCATCTTGTTATGGGTTACCAACTTCAGAGCTACTGGATCTGCATTGAGTGTGTGGACAATCATGGATCCCATTTGACTGATTTAATTTTTAAAACATAATGAAACAGAATGGCATTATATGTACTTTTCGAAAATACAAAACACTTTCTTGTTTCTTTACTTTATTTGCCTTTTATTTAACCTACAAATGTGTCAGATCATTTTGCCTGACCCTGTATGTTCCTCTCTTTGCATTTCCATCACCATGGTGACATTAGTAGACTATAGATATGGTGGCAACAAACAAAAACATACAAGGATTTGCAGAAGCTGCCAGTGGCTGTTTCTACTGTAGTGTTTCAAGTGACAGCACACAAGCACAGAGGGAATGGAGGTAATTAGGATGTGATTTAGTTACATAATAAAGTACAATGCATGTGTACTCAGCTCCAGCTCTTCGAGTCAATGACATCATTGTGTCCGCTAAAGACTAACAACAGTAATTAACCCTCAGGATGATGATATACAGAAAGATTCACTTCGTGTCATCCATCCAGGTATGGGTGTCTCGAGGTGAAAGACCTTTATGCAGGAACAAGCTAAGCTAAGCTAAGTTCAAATGTTTCCTGTCTGACATCAGTCCAAAAAAAAAAAGCAAATGACTCCTCCCAGTCATATATATGCTGTAATGTGTGCACGCACCATGGAGACGTCCCAGATGGGACTTCAACCCACAATCCCTGATTTAGGAGGCCGGTGGCTTATCCATTAGGCCAATGGGGCAACGGCTCACTTGATATCATCATGTATATAACTTGTCACAAAGACAATTTTAAAAATGAAATTGTATCATAGATAAAACTGCAGTATAATAGGATCAAATTACATTTAAAATAAAAGAAATTAGCCGTAGCATATTGTTGAGATGAGTATAAAATAGCACATTCAAATATGTAGCCCGTTACAGTGGAAGTTGGATCAAGCGACCTCTTACAATAAAGATATGCACAAAAATACTAATATCATTGCTAAATTAATAGTTACTATTAGTTCCTAGTTACTTATTAATTAATAGTTAGTATTAATTTAGTGGCATCAAAATAAGGCAACTTTTGTGACGATGTTACGCTTAACGTTATTTCTTCACCCGCACGGACGACTGTGAGCATCTAGCTAAAAGGCTCAGGCCGAAACGCCGAAAGGTTTGGCTGTACTTCACCTCAAAACATACAGACTCAGCCACCTGCAACAAGTGCTTGGAGGTGATATTTTGCATTTAACGTCTCCTGAGTAACTTCATTTTGCTCAATGAATACATGACTCTTGCATGTCGGATTAACCTGTAAACACTGTTGCAACACTAGTCTAGCATCACCACTATTATGCATCAACGTGTCACAAGCTCTTGTGAGATTAAAACGTGACAAGATTTCTCTTTCAGAAAAAAACTCTCATGGGCACAAGGCCTTGGACGATATTAAATAAAGTAATTAATCAAACGCTAAGTGAAAATGAACTCAATTTTGTTGGATTCAATACATTGCCATGTACATGCGCGTCTGTTTTCCTCATCTCCCGCTTCCAAACAGGCAGGAAGAGGGTTCACTCTGTGCATTGGTTTCAGCACCTTTGCGTGTTTGTTCTGTACAACAACGGCATGAATGGAGTGAGCCCTTTTGTCAGTCATACTCTTTGCCTCGGTGGGTGGAAGCGGGACCAGTAGCATACACACAGAGTGCAGAAGAGTGTAACGTGGTAGAATATTAGTAGATTGCAAATATTGTTGTATTTTTTATATATATATTTTAATTGTAATTTTCTTAAAAGTGAAGTCAAAATCTTGTCCCGTCTCGTAGACCCAATCATGTTTATTTTTTGGTGGTTATTTTACTGATTCATGAGAAAAACCTTGACATTATTTGAGCTGCTGAAAGCTTCACAATGTGCCATAAAAGCTCCTCACATCTGCTGACCAAAGCTGAGTGAATCCCAGTGGAGAAGCCATGTCACCCTTTCTTTGGCCCATGTGTGTCCACATTACACAGTCACAAATTAGAGCTTGACATTTGGGCGCCATAATTGCCTGCTGAAAAGCATGCGGCATCAATTAGGCTCTCAGTGCCGTGACAGGTTTCCCCTGCAGGGACACACACACAATTTGTCAGCACTTCATGTCATGATTATTTCTTTTATTTCTCATTATTGATTATTGAAAAATGAAAGCCGTGTGTCGTTGGGAGTCGTGTCAGCGTGTCTCCCAGCGCCACTGCACCGATAACAGCGTAGTTCTCCCCCTTTGACGCCGGTGCCGCCTGACAGTTTGTTCTCCTTCCACAGGGCGTAGAGATCTTTGGGGTCAGTCAAAAGGTCAATTAGTTCATTTCCATAGCTTCCACATGAAACATTCCTCTCTGCTTTGGAAGCAATTCAATCAGCAGTGAAAACACTGGTTAGCTGGAATTAGCAGCCAAAAGATGGATGGATCCATCCGAGAAACATCATGTGGATCTAAAGATTGGCTTTTCAACATCAGCCTTTCGCTCTATTGCTTTGAAATGTTCATTCACAAATCATAGTACTGGAAAATAATGACAGCCACACTAAATATTGACATTTGGGGAACAATTTGGACATTTTCACCTCGGGGTGTGCTCGCTTTTGTTGCAAGTGGTTTTGACATTAATGGCGAAAGGCGGCAGTAAATTTACACTGAAGTAGTCATACAAGCCGTACTCCTGACTCCTTTTCATTGGATCAAAGTGTCATTCCCTCAGTGTTGTCCCATGAAAAGACATAAGAAAATATGCACTCACTTTTATGAGGTAAAACATTCAAATCAGTAAAACATTTACATTCTGCCTGACTTAAAAAAATGTTCTAAATCAATGTAATGTAATTATTGAAATGTAAAATTGTGTACACATGTTGTGCTGGTGGATTGTAACCACATTGTCAGTAGAGCATCAAAAAACAAGACAGTAGATATAATAATTAGAGCTGTCAATCAATTAAAATATATAATCGCGATTAATCGGATTTTGTTCATAGTTGACTTATAATTAATCGCATTTAATCCCAGATCAAAATAAGTTTTTATCTATAATATATTTTTATCTAAATATATTTTTATCTATAAGTAGGGGATGTAAATGTCTTTGTGGTAAACGATTCGATACGCAACTACAACTACATAGTACATAACTACATCACATTTTATGTAAAGGGATATCAATTTTGGAAATATGGGCCATTGTTTTATTCAGAAATAAAATACAGTTAGAAATCCCAGCGTTTTTTAATGTTTAATGCGAGCGGCGATTTGTCACACTGTTTGACGGCCCTTGAAAAGCATTTTGCGTTCTCCCACACCGCACAGATAGACTACTATATGGTATTTTTACCTTTTGGGGGGTAGATTGCAATCCGAAGGCAGATTTTGAGCCATATTAATGTGCTGTTGTGTGCTCAGGCACATCACCGCCCTCCGTCACTCGCGTGCGCTGGTACTGGGTTTTGTCGACCGGGCTTCTGAGTGGAGCTTGCAGGTTGCGTGCCTTGAGGGCGGCGAGGCGTACAGGCGTGTTCAGTGGTCAAAATGCATGCCTGTTGGTGACCCTCTGGGAGGGGAGGCCACTGATATAATAATACATTTTTTTTCTAACATTCTCGCAATGGACCGACAAAGTCCCAAAGATTGACAAGCAGCTCGCAATCGATGGGTTGGTGACCCCTGCTACAGCTTGTGGGCTTGACAGTCTTCAGGAGTGTATCCAATAGGTGTAACACTGCTAACTTTATAGATACTTTTTGCTTACAATATTTCAAGATCAGTGAATGACTGTGTTTTAGAAAATAACTAAAAAGGCAAAAAAAACTACTTTTGATAAACATCTGTGAAAATAAGCATAGAAAAGAACTGCAATCTCATCACACTACTATCCTCTGACACCGATACTCTCATAGGTATCAATACTATTGATTCAGATAGAGCAGGTGGGTTGTCCGCTCTCTGAAGAAGTCGTATAGACACAGGAAATAATGTCCTACAAGCTGGTCAATCGCAGCTTTAATGGTCCGCGTCACTGCAGCTAGAGGGTTTTTTGGAGGTGCATGTGCACTGGACTCAAAACGGGAAACCTGTGAAATGCAACAAAATGCGTACCTGGACAGCAGAGAAGCATACAAGCGTATTCAAGGGTCAAAATGCGTACATGATGGCAGGTCTGCATTTTTTGTGAACAATGTGGAACATGCAAAATTTTAGGTGCTCGTGCATGGTCAAAGGTCAAATGGGCAAATGAATAGCTCATTGCCAAAATGTCTTGTTTTGTTGGCAAGCTAATGATTGCCTGGTAATGGCGGTAAGACATCAAAAGTGCAGAAAGGCTGCGATTGCTGTACACAATGTCGAAATGCTTAATATTGCCATGCGAAGAATATTCATGCTCAGCTCTCACAGTGCTAAGTACACATGAAAAAGCCATTAAAGAGTGTATCGTTTCTTGCACATATAACAGCTGTCTGTCTGGTTTCCCTGCAGTGCTGTGGATGTTGCTTTCCAGAAGGAAAAACCCAAATTTAAGGGGAGTCAAACCATGAATTAAAAGATAAAACATGCACGTGCTGTATACAACACTGCCAAACCAAACAGGGCAGGAACTGCTGCTATCACTAAAGAGACAGGAAGCATACGCCACATTCACACTAAGCGACTATTCATGTATCATTTGCCGTTGCAAATACAACTCAAACTAAATTGTATTTTTGGAGAGCAGTGATACAGTAGCAGCAGCTTAAGGAGGCTCGAGGAAGACTGACTGTACTTGCTGACTGAACTGCACGCTGGAGGTTGGAAGTGTGCTTTGTTGCCCCTCAGTCAGGTGGAAAATTGCGAAGCCATTTGTCATTGTGTGCCAAGATGCAGAGGTCGCTCAGTGGATTCCTTCATGACAAGCTGATGGAATCAAATGTTTTTCCACAGCCTCGCCCTTTTCACACCTGCACCTCCAGGTAAAATAACAAAACAGGGGGGGAACCAGAGAAAAGAGGGCTTAGAGGGGGCCAGTTAAAGACAGGTCAGAGAAAAACGATATGTGAGAAGAATTTGCCGTGTAATCCTGCACGTCTATCGGCTTGCTGGTGGCTGAACGCACGCACTGTAGCGCACAGTGGCAGATGAACTGCGAGGATTTGGCTGGCATCCCAAACTGGGGAATACTACCAATTACTTGCGTTTGTGACCACTGAGCACACTGGCAAACGATGTTTTTTATTCTGTTGGTCAAAACAGCAACTGATTATTTGCGGTAATAAATGAAACACGACATTAAAACTGTTCCAATGCTTGATTTACTACCTGGTCAGATGCTAAAGGGAATATTTTATGATCGGGAGAAGCTGAAAGGGATATTTGTGGAGTGCCCACTGTTATGATTCTGTGTCAAGCTGTCGAATGCTGGACCCCCGGAATGCAGAGGCAGAATAAAAACCTTTATTTAAGCGCGAGCAAGTGTAAGTAGAGGGAAAAGCCAAACCAAAAGGCGACAGAGAAAAAGCTCTGCAAAAACACAAACAGGTACTCCTGAGAAGTAGCGACAGGTAAGACAAGACGTCTAGGTGACCGCATGGATGAGTAAAACAATGACAACAACAATGAAGCGGCAAAGCCAGAATGGCTCCGTTGGACTATATGAATCCCACTGATCACGAATTGAACCCAGCTGATAGCGATTGCAGTTGCACTCACAGTTCCGCTAGGGTAAAGCACATGCACATTACACCTGGCAGGAAGCAAGCAATACAACGTAAAAGCACAGAAGACAAAGTAACACTTCCTGTCCTGCGGAGCAGATGCTAAGACCAATCCAGTATATTGTACTATAAGCTATATAAGCTTTGTGTTATAGTTTAGCAAGCAAATTAGTGTAATATCGAATCATATATTTCATTAGAAAGAACAAAAAACAAGCTGAGAGGCAAAAAATGGCCTCCGGGCCGCACTACGGACACTCCATGTCTAACATTTTGTGTAACATTAGAGGTAAAATTGTGGTTGAATTCTGAGTGGAACAACATCTACTTGAGATATTCCACTGTAAAGAAACCTACCAGTCAGACTCTGGACTACATCAGACGTCTTTGCTCAGATTAAATTCTCAGAAGTTCAAGAAAAGGGTTGCTAAATTTGTGCTGTATGGAAAAAAAATGCTGTTTCTTGGCAGATATCGCTAAGTCTGAGCAAGCAAGGCAGGTTGGTGTTAATATGTGTGGTATTTGTTGTGTTTAGGGGTTCCCACCATCTCTACAACACATTGTTCAAGTGGGCTGGATGAGTCAACGTGGACTAGATAATGTCTCTGTTGCTAGGTTGTTACTAAGGGTCAGCTTACTTGTTATTTTACTACATTCAAGCGCGCACACATCAACTTTACACTCTTACTGTTGCGTAATGCATCTTAAAGCGACGACCCTGCTTCATACATCAATAATAAGCATGATATTATATATTTTATATGATATTTGATACTGTGCCGCTAGGTGGTATGGGAGATGCTGAAGAACTACCGTAGTTTCAGCGTGCGCCGGTGGAAAAATACGCACCACTCACAGCACAAGAATGAGGTGTGTGCCAAAGAAAAGGAAAGCTATCATCATGGAAGAGAAAACGAATATGATAACAAGCTCAGAGAGGGGAGACAAGTCCACCAATACTGTCCACTCTTTTGGTCCTGACAGCTCGACTGTTGTGACCATCATTAAGGATAAAGATTATTGAATGCTAATGAATGCTAGAGGGATCACGGATTCTATGCTCTGTTACAAAGCGATCGAGGAGGAGAAGAGGAGGTTTTCCTTCCATACTAGCCTGGGACTATATTTTGAGAAGGTAGAAAGGCCATGAAGGCGACCACAAAGATAAATGTAGATGTTTTCATTTTATGACTGTTTTGTGTAATTCTTGTATTTAATCTTTTTATTACTGTATTTTATGTCCTTCGTGTGCTCTGTATAAAGTGTGGGTGACTTAGGAGTTCATTTAGGTATAATGTAGCTATAAGTTCCAATTTATACTCGCTCGTAAGCCAAGGGCTACCTGTATTTGCTGGAGTGCTTTATCTCCACTTTCCTTGCGTGTCTTTGTCAAAAGCGCAACAGGGCCGTGTCAGCTCATCCTTAAACTAACAGAATAAAATGGTTTTATTCATTTCAGTGTATCTGATCAAGTTTAAACAGGGCTTTGTCATACAGTACATTAATCTGCTGCTCTCACATTGTGACACCGTCTAAATCACGGGACTAAACACGAACAAGTCCCAGCGAGTATGAAGTGTTCCGTTTGTCCTTTACAGAAGGGAAAAGGAGCCTGAGACGACACCCACAACCACTTCAGTGAAATCAATGCGAGTCAATAGACTTGTAGATTAGTTTTGTCCATCTCAGTGCAACATTCAATATCTAATTACAGCATTTGCACAGTGAGCATGAGTGATGGAGATTTAAGTTTGTTTAAAAATGTAAATTTAGATTTCATTGAGATTGACTAATCTAGCGTCATTGACGTTTTGGTTGTTTCACAGGCGTCGTCAGTGGTTTTTGGCTCTTCACAAAGTTGTGGTCTTTCTCCACAATCATAACTTTGACGGCTTCTGGAAGAAGGAAATCCCCTGGCCAGGAAAGACACATCACTTCAGTGCAAGTGGTTAAAAACAGCCAACACTCTGACACCTCCTTGAAATAACAACAACGTCACAGTGCTCCATCACGCCAACATCTGCAGGTTGATCATGTTCCCTTCGCTGCTCATTCACTTGGGTTCATAAAAGCTACGAAAAACACAACTGCACGGAGGTTTCTCTGAGTAAAAAAAGGATTTCCACTGAAGTTAGGGTGATGGAAACATGTTTTAAGATTAATACAGGCGCGGATTTAGAGGGGGGTGTGGGGGGTGTACACCCCCCTCCGTTTTGAGGCACCCACGATTTTTTTTGCCTGATTCTGATGTATGTCCATAGGGACATGCATCTGACATGGGTCTGAATTATGGGCGCGTGGTGGACGCATGCTATTCCTGAACCCACTGTCAGGCTGATAATTTACATTGGACATTGAACGTGTGCTGTACATGGCTATTCAGGTGGAGGTGCAAAATAAAGGTTCTGGCATCATGACTATAAGGAAAACTGTTGTCTATTCTCAATGAAAATTAACCAGAAAAGCGATCCCCAGTGACATAAAATTATACTCAAATCCTCGGAATTTACAGCTGCTTCAAATTGGAAAATATTTCAAGAAATTGAGCTAAAATGGATTTCTCCTAGTACCGGTAATTTTATAAATAGAATGTTTTGGCTTAAACAATATATTCCAAAGGATAAAAATAACAACAAACTCTTGAAATTAAGGACATAAATGGGCCTCAGATATCACCAGATTGCAGGAAATGAGGTCTAATTTTAAAAGATTTTATGGGGGAGGTCCCCCAGACCCCGCGCTCCATTTCCAGCGCCTCGGCCTACGGCCTCGGCCACACCCCCCTTTTTCAAAAAAGCTAGATCCGCCCCTGTAATACGTCACATTCAGTGACAGAGTCTGAAAAATAAGTCATTTGAAATGATATTAGTAATTAAACCTTTACAATAGGGATACCCATATGAAGGATTTATGAATGGTCTATTCATACACTTGTTAACAGTCTGGTCATATTTTTGCCAAATAGTGATCCCACCTTACTTGTCTTGCTAGCTATAAATGAGGAAACTAATCAATGATGTGTTTGTCTATATGTGCCCTGCAACTGGATGGCGACCAGTTCAGGGTGTAACCCGCCTCTCGCCCGAAGTCAGCTGGGATAGGCTCCAGCATACCCCCCCGACCCTAATGAGGATAAGCGGCATAGAAAACGGATGGATGTATGGATAATCAATGATGTTGTACTTCACTAAACAGAAAACATGACTTTAAAGTTTCAAAGCAGTACAGTTGTAGTAAAGTTATTCAACCCCTCCACTGCAAATTCAATTTTCAACCTTTATTAACCTACAGTAGTTTGCAATAAATCAACAAAACAAAAACGCTTCAATAGCTCAACACAACTAATATTATGAAGAATCCCTATTTATTGAAATTGGCCATCTATCGAAGGTGTGGCTGTAAACACAGAACGGGAACGTATTTTATCATTTCGGCCATTCACCTACATGGCAACAGCGTTCTGGGTGCCGATGAAAGTTTTTGTCACTTTTGGTTTGTTATCTTTAATGCCTCCAAACAATTATCTGAAACGCTAGCTCAGTTTGAACAGTTAATGTACCAGGAAGAATGATACACGGCTACAGGGACTAGTTTTCTACAGGAGCAAATCCGAGGCACTTCAGGTCAGGTGTTCCTCGCTTAACCCCTCCTCATGCGGGGGTGAGGCCATCCTGTCTTGTTGGAGGCAGTCGATACTACAGTAAGTGTGCCAATGTTGTGATAAAGGATAAGATGAAGGCCAAGCAAGTGATACAGATACAGCGATGAAATACATCCTCTCGTCACGCTAACGTGTGCCAAGAGAGGTCTATATGTACTGTAACTACAGTACACATAACACCCTGAAACTGGATTGTTTTTAAATGACTTCCAGAGTGGGAAAATCTGGCAAAGCCGCCGTGTTGTTGCCGTGTGGCTAAGCAAATCACTACTTTCTGAAAACGATGACATCACTGCACTGTCGCTGTCACGTGACCAGAAGTGACGGTAGTGCAAGCAGAATACGAAGGAAAACGTCCTTTCTCCTTCAGTACGTTGTGTGTCACATGGTTCTGTCTGTGCATCTGTTTACAGCGCCACACGTAGGTGTGACTTATGTATTACAGTGTTTTCACCCAGTGATCTGACCGTGTGGATGGGATTATTTACTGATCCGACAGTGTGGACGCGATTTTTTTCAACCTGCAGAAAGCAGCATTCCTGTGTGGACAGGGCCTAAATATTTCTTTCATCCAGGACACCGTATTCTCAGTCAAATAACAAATTACAACACAGATACTTCTGGTGACCATTGTTACAACTGAATGGAATATTAATGAAGGCGATTCCACCCAAACGACAGTCGTTGGCCGGCAGAGGCCTCATTCCACTGCATTTGTGCACCACAAAAGAGTAAAATTGGTCTTGTTTTGGGAGTGCATCCACTTTAGAGAATAAATGCTTGCATCCTGCGCCATCTCCTCAGGCTAGAGCTGTCCTATCTAGTGAGTCTAATCTTGAGAATGAACTGATGAGGCCTGCTGAGAGGTGAAACAGCTTCTAAGACAACCTGAACAGTCCAGTTGCCACTGATTCAACGCCCTCAGAAATGCTAATAAATGTAATTAAGAATGGGATGGATAATCATGAGTGCAACAGTATTGCTGAAATGACTGCATATAACATTGTCATCATTTTCTTCTGATCTTGATATGCCGCACCTGTGAGGTGGATGGATTACCCTGGCAAAGGAGAAGTGCTCACTAACACAGATATAGACAGATTTTTGAACAATATTTGAGAGAAATTCTTTTGGTGTACAAAGAAAAACTCATGAAAGGTGGGAGCAAAACAAAAAGTGTTGCGTTGATATGTTTGTTGAGTGTACGTGCAAATGGGAGCATGAATTACGGCATTTTCTTAAAGCAGTGATTCCCAACCACTGTGCCGTGGCACATTGATGTGCTGTGGGAAATGATACAATTTCACTTAATTGGCCAGAAAGTCATGATTTATTGACTATAAATGATGTATTTTTGTTCATCTGTCTATGCCAGCAACATACAGTGACAGGCAGAACAATGAAATGTTCTTCCACTAGATGGCAGAAGGTACAGATTTAACCTGTGTATCCACCTGTTGCCTTACATACAGCAGAATAAGTCATGGCACACTTGGTGGTGTGTCGTGAGCTTTTCTCATGTTAAATAGGGTTGTGGAATATTGTTTTCAATGAGTTGAAATCATTGCAGTAATTTTTTATGTGTGACGAAACCGATGAAATGTAGGTGTGGTCTGAAAAAGTCTTTGCTCCCTTCTTGATTTCTTTTTTTTTTTTTTGTATGTTTGTCACACTTAAATGTTTCAGATCATCAAACAAATTTAAATATTAGTCAATGACAACACAACTGAACACAAAATGCAGTTTTTGCATGAAACTTTTTATTGTTAAGGGAGAAAAAATATCTGAACCTACATGTCCCTGTGTAATAACGTGATTGCCCGCTCTGTTAAAACATAACTGAGATTAATTGAGATCTATCAGTCTGGAAAAGGTTATAAAGCCATTTCTAAAGCTTTGAGACTCCAGTGAACCACAGTGAGAGCCATTATCCACAGTTGGTAAAAACAGTGGTCAACCTTCCACCTTCCCAGGAGTGGCCGGCCAGCCAACATTAGCCTAAGAGCGCAACGGCTCATCCAAGAGGTCACAAAAGACCCCACAACAACATCCAAAGAAATGCAAATCTCACTTGCCTCAGTTAAGGTCAGTGTTCATGACTCCACCATAAGAAAGACACTGGGCAAAAACAGTTCCAAGACGAAAACCACTGCTGAACAAAGAGAACATTAAGGCTCGTCTCAATTTCACCAGAAAACATCTTGATGATGCCAAACACCTTTGGGAAAATACTCTGTGATCTGTCGAGACAAAAGTTTAACTCTTTGGAAGGTGCGCGTCCCTTTACATCTGGCGTAAAAGTAACACCGCATTTCAGAAAACGACATCATACCAAGAGTAAAATTTGGTGGTGGTACTGTGATGGCCCGTGGCTGTTTTGTTGCTTTAGGACCAATCCGGAAGGAGAATGTCCGGCCATCTGTTTGTGACCTCAAGCTGAAACAAACTTGGGTTCTGCAGCAGGACAATGATCCAAAACACACCAGCAAGTCCAACTTTGAATGGCTGAAGAAAAACAAAATGAAGACTTTGGAGTGGCCTAGTCAAAGTCCTGACCTGAATCCTATTGAGATGCTGTGGCATGACCTTAAAAAGGCGGTTCATGCACAAATACCCTCCAATGTGGCTGAATTAAAACAATTCTGCAAAGATGAGTGGGACAAAATTCCTTCACAGCGCTGTAAGAGACTCACTGCAAGTTATCGCAAACGTTTGATTGCAGTTGTTGCTGCTAAGGGTGGACCAACTAGTTATTAGGTTTAGGGAGCAATCACTTTTTCACACAGGGCCATGTACTGTAGGTTTGGAATTTTTTTGCCCCTAATAATAAAAAGGTTCATTTAAAAACTGCATTTTGTGTTGTCATTGACTAATATTTAAATTTGTTTGATGATCTGAAACATTTAAGTGTGAGGTGTAACACCTTCCCACTTGAAGAAAATACAAGAAATAAATCTATAAAATTGATTTCCCTGAAGGCATTAATAGAGTATTGCATATATTCTGTATGTATGAAGTAAAATCTTTGGCAGAGTAAAAAAACTGAGTTCTCCTCTTAAGTAAGGCATGCATCCTTTCACATCCCAGCAGCTAATCATGGCACGGCTCTGGCAAAGAATAGAGTCAATGTTCACAGGAAATATCATTGTCAGCTTTTCTCCGGTTTCACCTGAACCTCCCAAGTTCATTTCCCATGTCGTGATCAGGAGGATCTCCATGTTGTCTGCTTCATTAGACACAATTAGCTTTCACCAGACACCACCCTGACAGAGTGGAGGATCAAATGTTGTAGGGCTCAACCAGGCCAGCATAACATGTAAAAAAAAAAAAAAATCTTTCTTAGGATTTGATGATGATGTTTTGTTAATAAAATTAATATACATTAAAGTTGGACATTAATCATTCTGCTATAGATATTTGCAGTAATACCATATTTCTGTCCTGCCCCAAAATGGAGAGATTATCAAAAAATGTATCATGTTTTCTGGATTGCAGGTATTCAGGACACTTAACTCCTTCAGTATATGTGCAGCACAGCCCCGTATTTGTCTTGTTTTTCCAGGTATTGAAGACAGTGGGATTTATTCATTGAGTGCATTGAATGCATCGCAACTGTCTTAGAAAACATTTCACCTCTCATCTGAGCAGGCCTCATCAGTTCATGCTCAAGACTAGATAGGACAGCTCTACACACTAGAGCTGGAAATAGGCCGAAAATAGCACCAATGCGCACTTTGGACACCCATGATTTATAGTCTCCAGTTAACCTAACATGCATGTTGGACTGTGGGAGGAAACTGGAGTAAACCCACACATGCTCGACCAAATGGCCTGTAGTGGTAGGTATTGGACCCTGTACTCTTAGAGCACAGGACACCGGGAGGGACATACTTGAATGCACAAAGCACATGCAGTAATCACCAATAGACTTTCCCAGGGAGAGGGTAATACTCCACAGTTGGACCACACCCTCCGGTCTGACTTCTTAAAACTCCAGGCAATTTTTTTAAATGTGTACACTAGGGGCGTCACCACATCCAAAATTGTGACAAGATTTCTCATTCGGTAAAAAACTGTCTTGTGATAATAAATAAATTATTTAATCACAACCATCCATCCATTTTCTATACCGCTTCTCCTCTTTAGGGTCGCGGGGGCATCCTGGAGCCTATCCCAGCTGACTTTGGTCGACAGGCGGGGTACACCCTGGACTGGTCGCCAGCCAGTCGCAGGGCACATATAGACAGAACATTCACATTCACATTCAAACCTATGGACAATTTATAGTTGTCAATTAACCTAACCTGCACGATAAATGAAAATGATCATTTTGCCAGCTTCCATATATTGACATGTGCATGCGTGTCTCCTCCAAACAGGCGGGAAGATACCTCACTCTGTGCATTGGTTCAGCCCCTTCACGCTTCACAGAACACCTTGAGACGTAGTGAGACGGAGTGAGACCTCTTGTCAGTGATACAGTTGCTTTGTCTATGTGGGCGGGGAAATGGGGCCGCTAACATCCATCCTCCATCCATTTTCTATACCGCTTCATCCTCATTAGGGTCGCGGGGGCATGCTGGAGCCTATCCCAGCTGACTTCGGGCGACAGGCGGGGTACACCCTGGACTGGTCGCCAGCCAGTCGCAGGGCACATATAGACAGAACATTCACACTTACATTCATACCTATGGACAATTTAGAGTTGCCAATTAACCTAACCTGCACGATAAATGAAAATGATCATTTTGCCAGCTTCCATATATTGACATGTGCATGCGTGTCTCCTCCAAACAGGCGGGAAGATACCTCACTCTGTGCATTGGTTCAGCCCCTTCACGCTTCACAGAACACCTTGAGACGTAGTGAGACGGAGTGAGACCTCTTGTCAGTGATACAGTTGCTTTGTCTATGTGGGGGGGGAGGTGGGGCCGCTAACATACACATAGCAAAAGAGTGGAGCCTTGTGAGGAGCAATGCAATGTAGTAGAAATTCACAGAAAAAAAGATGATTGCAAAGCCAAATGCCACAGCCGCCGTGTGGGAATATTAATAATGAGCACGGTGAGCCCATCAACACGAAACAGCCAGTATTTGAAAGAGACAAAATAGTTTGAAAGTGGTGGCAACATAAACAAAACAAACTTGCCTACCTAAACATATCCATTTTGATGATCGGATGATTGATCGGATTCGGTAAGAAAAGCAGATGGCCTGAGCTAGAAAACGTGCTTGAAGACTAGGTAACTACATGGAGCGCAGACGACTGCATGCAAAGAGCCACTTTTGCACAAGCCTGTCAGTGGAGCTTTACAGCGTGGAGCAGTGTCGAAAAAAAACTATCATCAACAGGTTTCGAAAGGCTGGACTACTGCCAGATGAAGAGGACGACACGGAGAGCGACACCGAAAGAGAGAGATCGACTACGTGTGTGACGAAGGAATTATGACGCTGTTCAATTCCGACACGGAATAGCAAGACTTTTGTGGTTTTAGTTCCCAAGAGGACGGCGATTAATAATTTTGTTACATGTGTTACATGCACTATTCGGCATTGTTTAACTAGCCGTGTACTGTTTCGCACTGTTTAAATGGTTGTGTTGCACCACTGTTTGGCACACTCTGTTGGGAAAAAAGCAATCATTTCATTTAAAATGTTTTAAAAAATCATTCTATGTAACATCTTTCTGTGCACATCTTTGTGTGGATATAATACTTTAGCTTTTTCCCAGACATTGAGGGAATGACAAAGAGGTGCTCCATCAACAATCACTTCATTGAAACAAACAACCACGCCAAAGCAAACATCGTCATATAGCCGCAGCCGTCTCCCCATCCCTTTTCCTGGCTCTTCCAGTCATCAGACAGTATACATTCACGGCCCTGGAAATGATCAGAAAAGCAGGAACGAATGGAACGGCAGAGTCTGACATGACATAGTTAAAAAAAAAAAAGTTATTTTCTCATTCCGTGTGGAAGTGGTTCATTTTTGGCTTCTTACTTCCCCACTCATTTTCAAACCCATTCTTAAGTTTTGAAGAAAATAAATTGGAGGCCAACTCGTTAGCTCGGTAGATAGATTGCTATGTTTGAAGCAGCAGTCGTCTCTTGTGTCACTTCAGATATCCCATAGCCTGTGCATAAGAGATGCGAGACTGGCTGCTCTGTATACAGTATCAGTCAAGTGACAAACGTCATAAAGAGGATGGTTAGTAGGCGGATGTCGATCTTTTTTTTTTTTTATGCAATGCGATCGACCCATTTTACTTTCAAAATACTACAAGTACTACCACCTACTAACAAGTACTAATAAGGAACTTTCCCAATGCGTGTGAGTTATGTCTTATTATTGCTTATGTCTACTATATTAGGTAATACGAGTACAAAGGTGACCATAGGGATGATATTTAACGTCTACAGGGCTGTTTTTTTAGAAGGTCAAAAACAGGTTTTCTATGTTCTAACTACAAAAATATTCCATTTATACATAAGAAATCCTAGTTCACGGAAATTCACTTATCACAGTCGAGCCTGGAAGGCTATATTTTCAATAATGCAAAATTTTCCCCACACCGCTGTAAAAAAAAAAAAAAAAAGCCCATCCACATGAGTGAAGTTTAAAAAAAATGTTTCACCTTTACTATTTTTCTCACTTCAGTCATTGTGTGTTTTGTGTCATTGTGTGCAGGCGTCACATTTATAGTGAACGTGTTGTGGTGAATGTTTTATTTCAGGGTTCCTAGAGTTTGTATTCCTCAGCAATGTCTACTTGGCTGTGGTGCCTCGCTAGCCCTGGTATGTTTTTATTGGAGCTAACTTATCAGTGAGATGATCAGAGACCTGCTGCCAACAAGGCAGGTCGGCCTCTTCGTGTTATGAAACCAGAATGCATAGTTTACTTGCTAAAAGGGGATAAAAGTAGCTAACAGGTATGTTGTACAATGTGGCAAAGATGACAAATTAGTGGAACCTTCCTTAAAAGGGAAGAATCGTCCATTCTTTCAGACAGCTGACGCCCACCTGCTCGGGAGGATCAAAGTTCTTCTGTGTGCACATTAGGACAACACATTTGAACTGCTCCAAGTGCCACATGGATGCTTAGCCACACATTCCCCCTGTCAGAGGCAAACAAAGATGCTTTTCTGGGCGCCCAAAGGCACGCAGTTTCCACAACATGCCTCATCTGTGGTGACCAATCACAATAGTCGTTACAATCCCAGGCCCTGGAGGTAGATAGGTGAGGGTTTATGTTGTCATTGGTGGATGTTTTACAATCGGGTCTAATACATGGCGTGGTTCAGTGTTTATTTTCATAAGGACCACCTCATTCCTTTGGTGTGACCCAGAGAGATGTGGCGTGTAATCATAACAACATTGATAGGGACGCGTTTAAATGTCTGCACAGCGGCAGACGTTACACATCCATTCAGCATGTGCTGTGTCAACAAGCACGCTGTCATCCTGTGAAAAGTCTTCATTTGGAATATGTGTGTGCAACCACACAGACACACACGCACACACACACACACACACAAGGCTATCAACTAGTAGCCTGTCTTCTCCGTGAATACTTTTAGAAGATCGGTGCAATGGAGTCTCAGGAGCAGAAGGTTCAGCCAACAGAAAATTAAGGTGCCAAGTTTCTCAGGACAGGGAGTGGTGGCTGCTTCTCGTCTTATTTTATTTATTTCCCTTAAATAAGCAGCTACAGTCGTGTGAGGAGGCGTCGGAAATGTTGCAATCTATTGTAACGCAAAGTTTTTCACCATTCACACGCTGAGTCTGAGGGAACTGCAGTTTCGGACTTATTTTCCCTACAGCTCGTTTTGCATACCGAGACTCAAGAGCAATTCTGACACAACGTTGTTTTTGTTATAAATAGCCTATTTTGACACAAATTCAGCCTCATTTGTGTTATTAAAGAAATGAAGATGATGCGTGTTTTTCACAGAAGGCCTATACTTATGCAAGATGGTGGTACATAGAAACAGCGAAGCTCAGCGTCTCCTCCACATTTGCAGTTTTGTATTGATGCCTCCCCGGGGTTCACGGCACGGAAACCTCGGGGAAGACCCAGGACACGTTTGAGAGACTATGTCTCTCAACTGGCCTGGGAACACCTCGGGATCCACCGGGAGGAGCTGGACAAAGTGGCCGGGGAGAGGGAAGTTTGGGCCTCCCTGCTTAGGCTGCTGCCCCCACGACACGATCTCGGATAAGCGGTAGAAGATGGATGGATGGATGGAGTTACGATTCCACATCAGGCACAGTAGAGACTTTTGGACTGCAATGGCATAATTTTCACAGAATTAAACAGCCGAGTACCAGACACTCCTATTGAGCTGTCTGACCGCCACACACTTTGGGCTGAAACAGGCAAGACGAGAAGCAGAGGACTGTTCATGTACGTGAACTGCTTTCTGCTTTGTGTCACAAAATAAATAAAGATACTGTTGATGCACACCTACTGTACCATGTTAAGTTGTTTATCTGAGTGTTTTAGCCTTTTTCTTTAAAGGTGGAAAAAGTCGCAAATGAGATCTGTTTATTTGTAGGGATCGCCATTAGCGCCACTCTTTCAAAAACATATATTACTTCGTTGACTATGAACAAATCTAACAAATCAGATTTGCCTATGAAAGTCCTTAGTCGAAGACAGCCCTGGTTCTTACCTTTTATCTGTAAAGTCATGGCCAAAAGTTTTGAGAAGGACAGAATAACTGGTTTTCACAAAGTTTGCGTTTTCAGGGTTTTTAGATCTTTTTGTAAGATGTTACTATTTTACTATGCTGTTCCCTAAGCCACTTAGTTATCGCTTTTGCTTTTGGAAAAGACATTGCTTGTCATTAAACTGTTCTCGAATGGTTGGGAGAAGTTGCTTTAGGAGGTTGTTCAGGTACCATTTCTTTATTTGTGGCTGTGTTCTTGGGCAAAATTGTGAGTGAACCCACTCCCTTGGCTGAGAAGCAACCCCACACATGAATGATTTCAAGATGCTTTACTATACTGTACACCGGATGGACAAACTGATCTGGAAAGCCGAACAAGTTATTGGCACTCAGTTGGAGGCGTTTGTTACAGTGAGGGACAGGAGGACACTGGGCAAACTGCTCTCCATTTATGGACAACTCCACCCATCCACTCCACCGGACAATAGAGGGGCAGCGGAGCTCATTCTCCAACAGACTCCTCCAGTTCCGTTCCCAAAGTGAACGCTACAGGACTTCATTCATTCCACACGCCATCCAGCTCTACAATACCTCACCTGTCTGTAAAAGATCATTCAAACATCATTGCACTGTACTCTCTGCCCTCCCTTGTATAAAGTGTAAATGTACTTCTATTTACTTATATTATACACACTATTTGTAAATGTGCAAATCTTGTTATTTTATATTCTTTTTATTTTATTATATTTTATTTATATTGCACTGCTTTTTATTTAAGAGTGGAGTTTTTTCTTCTAATTGAGCTACTGTAATCAAGCAATTTCCCTTGTGGATCAATAAAGTCTGTCTCAGTGTATAACTATTGGCATGACACAGGGCTGATGGTAGCGCTCACCTTTTCTTCTCTACACAAGCTTTTTTCTGGATGCTCCAAACAATGAGAAAGGGCATGCATCAGAGAAAATGGTTTTACCCCGGTCTCCAGTAGTCCAATACCTGTATCTTTTGGAGAATACCAGTCTGTCTCTGATGTTTTTCCTGGAGTGAAGTGGCTTCTATGGCACAAGTGAGCACAAGTCAATGCAGTAGATACTGTGGAACCCACATAAGTCGGTCCCGCTTATGTTGACAACCCGTCTATGTCGAAGAACTCATCAAGTTCCGCTCCCCCGTGTTCTGATTATTACTAAAAGGTGGCTAAGTATTATGTAATTAAAACTATTAAGTACTAAGTACAGTGGCTCTAATCAAATTTGCGCATTTTTGGTCAACAAAATAATAGGTTTTTTTTCTTTTTAAAATAGGATGTTTTTTCCGTAGAAAACACATCTCATTTACTGTAGTCAGTAATAATTTAATATCATGGCAATACAGGGAAAATGTACAGCATATATGTACCGCTATTAGAAATGACATGTTCATGTCTTTATACTTTACATGTGTTTAATAAGCACGTAAGGTTTATTTATGGTTTAAACTTGCGTTGTGTCTCAAATGAAAAATGGCAATTGAAGGGTGAAGGGGAGTCTTCTGTAGTTTAATCTAATAATTACAACAAACAATTTTATTGTAAATGTTGATTCAAAATCGGAGGAGAACGTCAACATCAAGCTACAAGGAGGGTTTGGAGGGAGGTGGAGCGAGCCGTCTGACATTTTCATGGTTGTCTCAATTACTCGCAGATTTTTGTCATTCACTGGTGGTCCTGGAACGTATATACCCATGAAAAGCGCGGATCCACCGTATTATCTTTGTAATGGCAGCCTTTGTGATAAAGCTCTTGCACTGGATCTGATTGGATTGTGCAGATGTACCAAATGAAGCAGACACAGACTGTTCAGATTGGTTTGGCTTGTACTAAATGAAATCCTATTGTGTCCTATTAACCGTTTTATTGTTCAGGCAGTCAAATCCTTATAGAAAGATTAATATTATCAGTGTGTCAGGTCTTGCGGATAACATTGATACACTTTTTATCCTTTTCTTTTCCTAATCAAAAATAGTAAAGTGATACATGTTTGATGTTTGATGTTTGACGTTTGAAACATGTTTCCCGCTGCGTGTTTTATATATAATACAGAGTAGTGATTCAGTTGTCAAATTAGGGTGCATAACTAAGCTTGTCATCCCACAGTGTTGTTTTTGGAGTCATTTCAGAATGTGAACACACAAATTGGGGGGAAAAAAACACATCATACAGTAAGAGTAAGATTACGTTTTGCAATAATCGGGTGTAGCGTTACCCAGGATGTAAGGATATTGTGGCAAGATGGATCTTTAATAAAGCTCACACAGACCCAAACGACCCCAAAAATTCTAAGTACCAAAATAAAGAAGGCTAGGTGGTACGGCTAAGGCTTACATATAACCCCCAATGGGAGGTGGAAACAGGTATGCACATGGGAAGGAGAATAGACCAGGAAACAGGAAAACAGGGTGTAACGGAGTGCATTGAACACACTCGTAACAAAAACTAATGAACCGGCCTCCCGATGACGCTCCTATTTAAAGTACTGTACAAATGTACGACAGCTGCGCCCCGCGGCTCCTTCCACTGCAGTCAAGCGCGGCATTAAGAATCAAAACAGGAAACAAAGGCAGCAAAATAAAAGCACAAAACAGGAAATACGGGAATAATAGGAATAAACTAAACTAACATGACCTGTCATGCAGATCATGACAAGTATACTGTAGGTTTCCTGTAGGTGATCTATCATTTTTACTATAAAAGTGCCTCTGATGGTGATACCTCTTCAGGTGAATAATAAAAGTATGTGATTGTGTTGGGTTAGTCAGCATGCCAGCACACTAAACAGTGGGAAGGCTAATAAAAGGAATGAACATTATGTTTGAACAGGAGCATCATGCATGCAAACATGGTGTCTATTGATGCTTCTGTGTTGTTGTGGGGCATACAAGAGAGAAGAAAAAAGCTGATGACAAGGTACTTTCATGTTACTTATCGTGAAGCCCTATCAGAAGCATCTCCATGTGCCAGACAGAGTACCACCAGGTCCCGTAGCTTTAAGCAGATCTGTTTCATCATATCTCAGGGCAGATGAGAGGTTGGTGGTCCATTCTGTTGAACGACAGATAAATCGAGCAGGATTCAATGAGGGGCATCTGGAAAAAAAATCACAAATATGGCACAGGACTAGGAGTAGGAAGGAGAAGAGAGAGAAAAGCTCTGATAAACTACACACACATCGTCTCACGCAACACTTCGCAAGAGGAGATAGAGACAAACATGTCAGTATGGAGGCAACATGAATGAAGAGGACACAGATAAAAACCTGCAAATCCTAACTGCTTTATAAATGAATCTAGTTCATTATTCCTATTAAGTTTATTATTGTTAAATAAGTCAAACAGCCTAACTTAGGGATGGGAACCAAAATGGCGCCACAATCAGTTTTTGATGGTGCATAAAATGCTGAAAGTTATTTTACTGATCCTCAAGTATCAAGTACATTTTCCTGCCTTTTTGATTTTTTTTCATTTGTAATAAATCTGTGTTTTTCTCTTTATCATTAGATTACAGCTATTACAGTGGATCCCCTTTATGTCGTCACCCCTCGGACTGACTGATGTCAACATTGCTTGCAAATTTACTGAATTACTTAAATTTTGACTGTTTTATTTAGATTCTTATGTTTTCATAATGGGTGCATTTTCTTAGCTGCTTTGTACTGCCATGTTTTGACTTTGACACTTGCTTTGCGCTGAACAGGAAGTCATTTTGAGGCTGCATAACGAGACAGTTAGCAATAATGGCGACGTTAACAATACTACAACATTATTTCATAGAAATAATCACTTTGCGTCTCAAACTGCTTGTCAACATCGACTTAAGCGGGCACTTTTCAGTAATGAAAATAACACAATGGACCGGGACTTGAGTGAGTTTGGCGACTTAGACAGGTTGTCAAGATGAGCAAGACCAACTTAAGTGGGTGTTATTGTTTTAAAATAATTATACAATTAAAATAGTGAATAGGTATATTACCACATATTGAAACATTTTTACTGATGCGGCAAACACAGCCTGTTTTTGAAGAAATGAAAAAAAAAGGGAAATCATTTTTTCAGCAAAATCCGCAAATTTGCCAGGCCGTGAGTGCTGAATAGCGAATGTGCTGTATACTTTTTCTATCGCATTTTTACTCCGGTATTTACTTACTTAATTCATTTTTAATCTTTCTAATTATTTGAACGTATTGTTTGCTCCTAATTAATTCAAACTTTTCTTATTTTATTGACTTATTATTTACTTAACCATTTTTATTTGTATTTATTTTAACACCTTTTGTTCTTGCTTTCTTTTCCTTTATCACCGCACAAGTATCAGTCACAGACAGGAGAAGGGGTAGGATTCAATAAGCTCTGCTTCTTCCTACTTCTTTTCAGACATGTTGAATTGTGCAACATGTGATGTTCCTCAATGTAACTTGTTGGAAACAAATAAATCCTTTCCTCACCAGACTAAGAATAATCCTGTTGGGGCCAATATACTCTACGGCCGCCGCGATGGATGGTGATGGCTGTACTAAAGTGGGGGAGTTACTAACACAACTGTTTATGTAAAGCTCCATAAAGGTTGAAGGTATTTGGCAGTGACAGTATGTAATTTCCTCGCTTACTGTAACTCACCGCTTGTTCCTGCATGGATGCAGGTGTTGCGACGGGAAACCCCAGCTCGCCAAGACTGTATCTCATCTGCAGCGGTGATGACAGGTGTCTGCTTTTGACACAGCAATAAAAATGTATCTATTTTTCCATGCTTGTAATGCCCGCACTTGAATTCCATAAATAGCTTCAATTGCTGGCATGTCATTCTGAGCTGCGTCTCCGCAGCACCGAGTGGTATATTTTGGAGCATTGCGCTCCAAAGTACCTGTCATCTTTGATCAAGTTCCTCTGCACTGTTAAATATAGTACTGCTAGTGTAGCAGAAGACAAAAAAAACACATTTTAAATGAGACTAATTTTAGAGTAGGTGTGAGCTGTTTTATTCAAAAAGCACGTCTTGAGATGCCGCCGCTGCAGCAGTCAGGGTGGAATTCTTCCACGGCGGAGATAAGAACTGAGTGCTCTATTTGTCAGGGCATGGGGCCCCTTAAGGCCCCGGAGAATCTGATGGCCGCACACTCTTTTTTTCTCTTGCACTCTGACATTTTCTCAGCAGTATGAGGTTACATGCGAGGAAAGGGACATCCACATCACTAAGCCTCCTTTTTCTGCAAACACGCTCGTTTCTGGTGACATCCGGGCACAAGTTCCCATAAGGCTGCCCTCAAAATTAAGTCAGACACGATTGGGTATTTTTAGCTGACCTGTCAATCACTGGCTATTTTTATCAGCGACCTCTGTTTGTTCGGCTGACCTGTGGCCTGTTAGCGTCTTGCTGAATTTTAGACCAGGGCAAAGAGCACAAAGTGTGGTGAAGTACATGGCTTGGATTGCAAACGTTCCAGGGTGAGAGTTGGCAACCTGCAGTGGCTGCAGGCTAGCGGGGTCACAGCCCACCCAATGGGGGCTGGGGGGAAGGGTCACAGAGGCTGAGGAGGAAGTAGGTTCCCAAAATTAAACCCAAACACTCTCACGGGACAAGAAACACAGAAAGACTATTTGAGTATGATGAGTATGGAAACAAATTCAAGTTCTATCATCATGATGAATTACGTACTCTGTATAGGTATATCTCAGCCACGGGTGTCCTGGGGGCCATTTGTAGTCTGTGGCTCATTTTTTATTGGCCCGTGGTGCATTGTAAATATACAGTTAAACAAGAAAACAAACAGCAAAAGGTGAACTGTAATAAGAAAAAGTAATACTAATTATAATAATACACCAACAACACGAAGCTGACAAGACTGTTTTTTACATTTTAAATGAATAGAAGTTATTAGAATCTCTATATCAGTTTGTTTTAGCTTGCTTGCTTGGGGTGGGCAGATGGAAACAAATATCAATTGTATCAATACCAGTGGTGGCATCAGCATCGGACTGATACTAGTGTTACTGATATTTTTCAGTTCTCTTCTGTTTCTTCATTAATATCTGTGTTTTTGTGTTATTGTTACATTGTTGATATTGTTATATTTATATATAGCTAGCTCTCGCTTTTGTATGATTTGGTATTTGACCAAAATTTTTGCCTCAGTCTCACTGTTGTAGTTTACCCGTGGTATGTTGAATCTTGGTATTAATAAAGAATTTACAGCATTTCTTGTTTATTTGGCCACACAGTCAGGAGATGGTGAAGATCTGGGTTCGAATCTCCATTGGGCATCTCTGTGTGGAGTTTTCATGTTGTTTGGGTTTTCCCCGGGTACTCCGGTTTCCTCCCACATTCCAAAAACATGCATGTCAGGTTAACTGGCGACTCTAAATTGTCCATAGGTATGAATGCGAGTGTGAATGGTTGTTTGTCTATATGTGGCCTGCGATTGGCTGGCGACCAGTCCAGGGTGTACCCCGCCTCTCGCCCGAAGTCAGCTGGGATAGGCTCCAGCATACCCGTGGCCCTAATGAGGATAAGCGGCATAGAAGAGTGATGGATGGACGGATTACACCCACTACCAAGCTACTTTATACAAACGTACAGTATCCTGGAAGGCATATTCATTTGGCAAACACAAATGAGAATGTTAAACAAAGTACTCCATTTGCCGCATCAACAATAAGTTCCATCCTGCGAAGAAAGAAGAAATCGAGGAAGCTAATGATGCAAAAGCGGTAAAGGTGTTAACGAAACAGAGATCACAAACAACGGAAGATCCTGAGAAGTTGTTGTTGGTGTGGATCCCCTCCTCTCTTTCCTCTCCTCCTCCCTCTACTCCCCTCACTGTATTTGCCAAACGACAGTCTTCAATTAAGGTTTATACACCTATATGGCGGGGTGGGCGCAAGCATACACACCCAGCAAAAGAGTGGAGCTTCGTGAGGAGCAATGCAAGGTAACACGAGGGAAAAAGATGCTTGCAAAGCCAAATGCCACAGCCCCCATGTGGGAATATTAATAACGTAATAAAACAGTAAAAAAAACTACACCCATTGAGACGTTTGGTCGACAAAGTAAATACTAACGGAAAAGTGCAAAATTGTGTGCGTTCACAAAAAGTCATTGCCAAAGAAATGCTGCTCTTTAATACAGTTGAAAAGCCAGCAACGTTTGTCTGTACAAACTGCCTGTGAGAAAATTCATGCCACAAACGTCAGTGCCACAATTTTACAGAATGAAAGATTACATATTAAAGGAAATATTGCACCCATCCATCTTCTATGCCACTTATCCTCGCTAGGGTCATGGGGGTATGTTGGAGTCTATCCCAGCTGACTCCGGGTGAGAGGCGGGGTACACTCTGGACTGGTCGCCAGTCAACCACAAGAAATACTGCATTATTATGATATATCATTCTCATTTATTATTATATATTATCATAACATTAGTGGTTTATTTGGTCTCCAAAATCTGTGACTATAATACTGTTTAGCTTCAATTTGTGGGGCAATAAACATTTCAAAATGCATTGTTTTGTGACGTTGTTAAAAAAAAATGTAAAAAGTTTGTTTGTCCAGTAATATTTTTTCATGTTAGAATCTCGTCTTGTCTAGTCTCGATCTCGTGGACCCAATCTGTGGCATCGTCTCATCACGTGAGTTGAGTGTCTCGTGACACCCCGAGGAATAATGTCTCTTCTGTACCAGAAAAACCGGCGTGTAAGAAAACAGGGCTGTCAAAAACAACACGTTAACGCCGGTAACTAAAAACATGTAGTGTAATTAACACATATGCACCAGAGCAAGCACGCCTCTCTGTTATGACGGCAGACGAAAGCACAGTCTTAGCGTCCCCACACGGTCACGCAGAGTCTGAAGCTCTTTTCTAACTTAATTCTGACCTGAACACGTTAACAGCAGTACAACTCCAACACCGTATACAGTATGTACAGTATCTCCAACTCACACGCCTAGCCTGTTAGTCCTTTCATCCTGGGAACGACACTTCCTCATTCTCGTTACAAGAACGAGAGATGCATTCAGGGACACTGCGAACATCACAGAAATGGCTTTATAATGCGTACGTGTGTGTGTGTGTGTGTGTGTGTGTGTGTGTGTGTGTGTGTGTGTGTGTGCAAGCAAACAGGAAGATAAAGAAAAACATGAAGTGGATATTCTTATCACTCACTTTATAACTCTTAATTCGAATGTACAATTTGCTACATTTAAGTATGCTGGAAAATACTCTGAAAACAAGTACATTTACCTTAAATTTTGTGATATCCTTGAACGCAACCCATCATTGCTCATAATAACACAGTTTAAAGTGTGATCCAAATAGTCTGCTACTATTAAAGAGACTACTGTTAGACACTTAGATTTTCAGACATGTGTGGTTCTGCTTTCTGCTTTAGAGGAAGATCAGTGAAAAGGCAGCCATTGTTTGCCATCTTCAGCAAAAAAATGACGGTTGTAAAATAAAGAGGAAAAACAGAAAAAGCGATGGACCAATGTGATAGCAGATCCTGACAGTCAAGCACTGATGCATGAGTGAAAAGCGCCTTCTGTCAAATGTAATTGTCCAAACATTTGAGTCCTTCCTGTTGGGCTCAGGTTACTTCCTGTCTGCTTTGAGCATGTAACAATCAAGCTGCTAGATTTAATCATCCTCAAGTTCTATGCTCTATAGTAAAGTTAACTATTGTTAAAGAGATTTAAGCTGCTCCAACATTTCCAATCCTTTTCAAGCCTACTATATCCTTAAGCGTGCGCCATGTTCATGGACACGCACTTGTGTGCGCTTATGCAAGACACATAGCTTCCAAACCAGATGAAATAACACATATTTGTACTTTAACTGGCTTAATTTCTCATGCATATTGTGAGTGTTCCGTTCATGTTGTTGGGGCATCCAACCTGTTAACATATTTACAAAAACAGAAAATGTGCACACCATGAAGCTTATCAACAGTAGACTTTTGACAATGCAATCAACAAAAACTCTCATCCTTCATGTGCTGAACTAAAAAAATGCAAGCTTTTTCTGTGTCCACAAAAGGTCTGTTACTCCCAAATATTGCTCACGAATCTGTCTAAATCTGTGTTAGTGAGTACCTTTACCATGCTGAGATAATCCATCCACCTCACAGGTGTGGCATATCAAGATTCTGAGTAGACCGCATCATTACTGCACAGGTGTGACTTAGACTGGCTACAGTAAAAGGCCACGCCAAAATGCGCAGTTTTACTATATTGTATCAGAAAGGCAGTTAGTATCTGGTGTGACCACCATTTGCCTCACGCAGCAACACGTCTCCTTCACACGTAGTTGCTCAAGTTGTTGATTCTGTGAAACCATTTTTCCTAAATGAAAGAGGCGATGTGTACCAGGGTCGTACTCTTGCCGCCATAAAACCTTTTTGAAACATTTTTTAGCTGTCATACAAGTGTACAGAGGAGCACATAAATGTTAATATCTGGACATAGATTTGTGGTACAGATGCTCTCACTCTTTAACCAAATAAATGTCTCATAAGTGTAAAAAGAAGTTAGCCACAATAATAAGTAAACAAAAAAAAATACACATATTCTTTTAGAATAAGCATTCCCAAAAAAAAGTCACAAAAACGGTAAGTGAGCTTGTGTTGGGAAGAAGATGGCACTTGTTAATAACGGTGTTGCATGAGGCAGAGTGAGACATTCAAGCAGGGCTAACAAAGTTACAGCGGTGTGAAACAGTGTTTGCCCCCTCCCTCCATCCATCTTCTATGCCGCTTATCCTCACTAGGGTCACGGGTATGCTGGAGCCTATCCCAGCTGACTGCGGGCGAGAGGTGGGGTACACCCTGGACTGGTTGCCAGCCAATCACAGGGCACATACAGACAAACAACGTTCACTCTCACATTCATACCTATGGACAATTTAGAGTCGCCAGTTAACTAACATGCATGTTTTTGGAATATGTTGCCCCCTTCCTGATTTCTTATATTTTTACCCAAAATACATTGATAATACAATGTCTCTGTCCTCTGACTGTCTGCACAGGTCAAAGGTCTTTTTTTTTCTGGCCTCTCCGCTTGCTGTCCAAACATGTGCCTTGATCACTCTTAATATGACAGATTTGGATTTGCGCCTTTAAATTGCCGTCTAAATGGGTGGTAAATGATCATAAATGTTTATATAATCAAGAGGACGTCTGCCATTGACTTGTTGGCTCGGGGCTGAGATGTCTGCAGTGGCCCTTCTCCTGGCTTCTCTCTGGCCCGTTTCGACCGGCCTGGAAGCGCGTCCAGCTGTCCCATCATTCTGTCAGCGCTGCTGTCTCTCTCAGCCCCAGATGAAAAACGCCAAAAGAGGCCGCAAGGAAAAGTGGCTCGCCCCTCTTCTCAGGACTTATGTCAAAAATGTTTCAGTCTGCAGGTAATTTGCTACAGTCGGGGATCCTTTCACTCCTTTCTTCAAAGTCGCCTGGCAAAGAGAAATGAAAGGGAGGAAAAATGATGCTTATTGACAGATCTACATTCTTGTGTAGAGTGCAGTCCTCCTCCGTGTGGTGCGCTCATGCTGACGGAGCCTGCAGCAGACCTTAAATCTGACTGACTGATAAAAAAAAAAAATCATTAAAAAAAACATGGAGTGTCTTCCAAAATGGAGCTGAGTTAGACAAAATGAGTCTACTGCTAAAGAATGTGAAGTCCCGCCTGCTCAAACAGACATTAAAGCATGTAATGTTCCTTTTATTGGTACTTATTTTTCATACGTCTGGTCATAGTTGAAAGATTTTAAGCTATGATCATGTTGGTCGTTTCATTACGGCCTGAGCACCGAGGCACTGAAACTGCAATTTTTTTATTATTTAATTTAATTTATTCCAGTTTTCTTGCATTTTTGTGGGCCTTATATGCAGTTTGCAAGCAAGTCAGCCTGGGGAATTTAAACACTATCCAAATGTCCATCCAGATATTGATATTATCGATACCAACGGTATTGATACAGACAGGTATTTGATGCAGACTAGCTCCATGAGACTGAGATTTTTACAGTTTTTTTCCACAAATATTTGCCTGTTTTTTGTTGTTGTGTTGTTCATGGTGTTATTTTGTTTGATATTGTTATATTTGTATATTGATAAGGATTTGAATGAGAGTCAATAATAGTTGCTTTCGTTTACTTATTTTGCACGATTGACTTCATTTTGCTCATGCAATTGTATGTAATTAAATTGTATTGTATTATTATTATTATTCATGGTATTATTTTGTTGCTATCGTTACATTGTTTTATATCATTGTACAGTGGAACCTTGGTTAGCGTCATTAATCAGTTCCAGAAGGTCAGACTCTAACAAAACAGATGCTAACCGAATAAATGTTTCCCATAAGAAATAATGTAAATCCAATCCATTCCAGAAAGCATATTGTACGCAAACCGGAACATGTATGCAAACCGAGGCACAATTTTGCCATAAATTTTTCACCTTAACTGACAAACATGCGTACACTAAATGAGGTTCCACTTAAATTGATTTCTTACCAAAATGCTTGTAAAATGAATTTCCAATTTAAAAATATAACATATAATTGGCAGAAACACAAAGTGCTGCTCGTTTTCCTCACCTTTCCAGCTAGCTTGTGTGTGTAACCGACAAGCAAAAACTCCAAACCTACACGGCCCGGTGTGGAAAAAGTGACTGGCCCTCCTGTTAATACACAACACACGTGACATTATCAGCTCTGTCAGTCTAGAAAAGGTTACAAAGCCATTTCTAAAGCTTTGGGACTCCAGCAGACTACAGTGGGAGCCACTATCCACAAAAGGCAAAAACATGGAACCGCTTTGGAGCAAAAACTAGGAGTCGTATTTGACGAACTCCTGGGAAGAAATATAGTATCGAGTATAGACACTGATTTCCAACTTAAGATATTTGCGTCGAGTCTTGAACCCCGAGTAGCTTTTTAATACTGATTCTTGAACTTCCTTGGCAGGAAAGAGATGAAAGCAGACTCTAAGGCTGTGCAGCTGCTCAGGTAAAGTACTTAAGTCTGACAAGTTCTGGGAATTATGCACTTTTGTTTAAAAAAAATGTGTACTGTGTGTAAAATAATCCTCAGCTTCAAACTGGTTAGGACCTGTGGAATGAGGAAAAGGAGCATCAGTTGTATTCTTCCATGCAAATAGCAACTCAAACTCTTGTTTTTGGAGGTTCATGTTGTGTTTTATTTACATGCGAATTGATCAGTGGTCGGACAAAAGACTTTTTTTTGTTTAGTTTGTCTGTTTTGAAAGCTTTGTGTCGTGTATCGCGTGTATTGTGACAACTTACTCCCCAGTAGGCCGCATGGAACATCTCAACAGGTTGCCGCATCTCAAGTTTTCTTCCAATCAGGAATGCACATTCATGGCACAAACAAAACCGTGGATTAAAGGCGGTAACAGGATCAGCTCTAATCAGCGTGTCAGCAGAAAAATACCAGGGAGTTTTCCATTATTGTCAGGTCACTCCAAAGGGTGATCTCTTTTCCCCTTTTTTCCCCTATTAATTATGTGCCGTGCCGTAGAAAGCATCCTCCACAGTGTGGGCAAGCTTCTCGGCTTTCATACGCTGACAACATGCGATGAGGCGCAGTGGAGAAGAATCTCGCTGCTCAGTGATGTGCATGCCCTCTCATTTGGCTGACAAAGAACAATGGCCTCCTCATAACTGATGGGACTCACACAAACAGAGCTTCTTTGGAGCAAAGAGGGGGGAAAATAACCATTATCCAATGTACATGTTCTATCATGTGATTAATTCTCTTTTCCCGAGCCAGACCCTCAGAGAGAACACTCCTTGGTGAAAACACTGAGCCTGATCATCATCAGATAAAGAGTGTCAGGCTGCGCAATAGAAGCAGAGAAGAATGATGATGGCCAAATGATTGCAATTATAACTGGTGAAATCAGTCAAATAGATAACCAGCTTAGCCAAGGCCAACCCCTTTTTTATTATTATTTATATATGTATATATATATATATAGTTTTAGCTGTAATTATAAATTAATGTATTTTTACTTAGGAGAATCCATTGAGTGTTGAGCAAAGGAGTACAGGACTACTATGCTGATAACGTGTGTCAGTGCTGCTCTCTGCTGGCCAACAGTGAAATACCTTCCATTACAACTGTCAGGGCAATCAATCGATCGCAACTGGACTGTTCATGTTGTCTTAGGCATACTTCCATTACAGGTTTTCCTTCACTCATACCACTGGACCGCAGGGGTGTCCATTATGTAGAGCAAAAAGCTACCGGTCGATCGTGAAGGTAGTGTGGGTAGATTGCATAAACGTCACTTTGTAGACGACATCAGTCAGCTGACATTAGGCTCCCGTCCTGATTCGCTGGTGCCCTAATGTGTAAGCACATAACACTATTTAAGTACTTGTTCACGTGATTATCTTAACCTAATAACGTCATCGTGACATTTAGGTTAGTTATTAGTTAGTTATTAGTTATTTAGGTTAGTTATTTAGTGACTTATTAGGTGAACATATTCACATATTTCCCTCTCATCTCCCTTATTTTCCCTGCTTTGCTTCTCATGTCTCGTTTTGTCCTGTCTCGTACTTTTAAGAGCCTCTCTCCGCATTGCTCTCCAAATCTAAATCATGGAATTGATCAGCTGGTCTCTCCACGCAATTGACAAAATCTTCTCGGCGAGAAGCTCTGGGTTGGGGGGAAACTGTCTGCCCTAACAGAACGTTCACCGCCAGTTACCTGATGGACAGTTGGGGGAAGTGGAGGGTCATGTGCCTGCCAATTCTTCTTTCCGTTGAAGACGTCGGTATACCTATTCCGAACCATGATAACAGGGTTGTTGCTGATTGGGACTAGGCACTGCCCTAGTGTATCTCAAATTTGTAGTTGCTACTACTAATCATTTATGTTGATGTGTAGATATCAGTGGCGGGCGGTGAATTTGGTACCTGGGCCTTCAGTGGGGACTTCACTAGCCAGAATTTTTCTTAGCAGACAATGTGAGGGTCAGTATTGTTTAAAAAATAATGAGAAAATTACATATATTGTCATACTTTGCCATTTGCCCTGACTAGTATTCAAACCACAGTTCCCTGTGCTAAGCGCTGACATCATGAACCACTACGCCAAGCAGCCCCTTTAAAAAACTACGTCTAACATTATACATAAGTGCCAGGTAGTATACTGTATGTAAGTTTTGTATTGGCTGAAGTGCAGCATTAATAGTTCCAGCTTGTAGTTGAACAATGCCAGCTCACTGCTTTTGTCATAACTACTTGTTTTCCATCTCCTAATCCGTTTCAGATTGGCCTTTTATTGTGGGCAGTCTAAAGCGTGCCTGTGCACTAATCGTGGCATCCAATCAGCATCTTGATATGGCACACCTGTGAGGTGGGATGGGTTATCCCAGCAAAGGAGAAGTGCTGACTGTCACAGATTTAGACAGATTTGTGAACAATATTTGAGCGAAATGGTGACATTGTGTATGTGGAAAACGTTTTACATCTTTGAGTTCATCTCATAAAAAAATGGGAGCAAAAACAAAAGTGTTGCGTTTATATTTTTGTTGAGTGTATTTCATGGCAGAGTGAGGTGTTTTTAGGTCTATACATGGAAAAAATTTGTCAGGAGTGGGATTTGAACCCATGCCTCCATGTGGAGACTAGAATTCCCATTGGTTTGGAAGGACAGAGGCTTGAGTCTGGTGCCTTAGACCGCTCGGCCATCCTGACACATCACACCTTTGATATTTTTACAGGAATGTTAGAGAATGTGTATGTGAAACAGTATTGCATGTTCACATTTTTGTGAAAAATTGGCAGCTTTTCCACACACACATCTCATCCACCCTGCGTTGGTAATAATATACAGATGTGATAATACAGGTAAAATGTCCAGCATACATGCACCACTGTTAGAAAACCTGCAATTTTCACATGTTTATGGCTTGATAGTGATCATGTCTCTTTTTTGTCAAGCGTTGGGATTTCGCATTATGTTTTGCGATCCTTGTACGCACTGTATGTGCTGTTTGATGCATCGGTTTGTTTAGATACAAGAGTAAAAGCTTAGACGGTCAATCCGACCTCAACTGACCTCAACTATTACATTATTTCCCTGCTGTAAATGTACTATCATGTGTAGGAAAAATGTTCTTTTTTAAACGCTTCACTGAGAAACTCTCCGATAAGAATTAGACGATTTCTGTCAGGAATGGGATTTGAGCCCAAGCCTCCACATGGAGACCAGAATTCCCATTTGCTTGGAAGGCCAGCTCCGTGAGTCTGGGTCAGCCATCCTGACAAAACGACTGGAGTTTATCCAAAGAATAAAAACATCTTCTGAGTTCAGTTTTGCTGCTGTTGTTCTAACAGCATCATTCTTTGTGCTGTGTTTTTCATTTTCCTTGTTGGACAAGATGATGCCATCTTTTATTATTTGTCCACTTCCTTGATGTCTTTGACAACAAGTTCTTTGGCTTCCTCTGGTTCTCCATTAGTTGGCGCTCCAAGTACCTTGAATTTCCCCCTGCTTTCTTAAGTCACATGCTTTCTCGGCCATGTCGCTGTTATTTTTCAGATGCTCTTTTATGTCGGTATTTGTCCCTGTCAACTTGCTTCTCTGTTTGTTTTGTGTTTTTTGTTGGTGAACTTCATGATGATACGCAGGTGCGGTGGTGGCACAGTTGATGGCATGCGATCTTATTCTGTTTTATGTGATTTGTTTGTGTATTTGTAGTTGCCCAAAATGTAAAAATACAAATAAGATCAAGTTTATTCATTGCTCTAGTAATGAAGTTCAGTCCCAGATTTTTAGATGAATAATTTGATAATAATAATGTATAATGATTACAAGATAGGGCAGCACGGTGGCGTAGTGGTTAGCATGTTGGCCACACAGTCTGGAGATCAGGAAGATCTGGGTTCGAATGTATATATTTTACAAAATAAACATTTAACAAATTACAATATAGATATACAGTAATCCCTCGCCACTTCGGGCTTCACTCGATCACGATTTTGCAAAAATATATTAGTTAATCATGCTGGTTGAAAGCGGCCTAATAGTATTCAAAAATTGTACATATTTGATGCTTGAATTAAGCATTTTCAAGCATAAAAATGGCAAAATTGACTAAAATTCAAAATATAAGGCATTCAGAAGACGCATTCAAAGAGGTACTCTACACTAGTCACTAGGTGTCAGTAATGTTACTGTAATGTTTGGTGACACACATAAGCACCAGGCTTGACCACCGGAACAACAGGCTTCTACTGCAGGTTTGAACTATCTCCCAACAGGCACAATAAGCCCTAATATAAATCCCGAATAAAGGGACAGGCCACTGTTGCAGTTGTAAAACATGCCAAGCTAATACTCAACTCTGAACTCCCAACCTCACTTCCTGTCCACTTCCCCAGCTCACCGAGCAGTGGAACACATTTACAGCAGCACACATGAACGGTGTGAGCCCTTTTGTCAGTCGCTAGCACGCACACAGAGTGTAAGGTAGTAGAAATGATGTTCGTAGATTACAATATATTGTCATACATTTTAAAATATTTTTTCATTGCACTTTTCTTAAAAGTCATGTTAAAATGTCGTAGACCCAATCTCGTGACTCAACTCGTCCGAGGCCACCCCTACTATTTATACTAGTTTTATGATCAAACTTTGCACACAAACGTTGCACCCCAACTGTGTTGCCTGTGCTGTTATTTTTCTGACAAATACGTCACGTGATGGCGCTGTTTTTAAACCCCACCTCAATTTCTTTACAAACCACCCACTGTAACTTTAGGGGGTTTTAGCTGAATCACTGTGAAATGCGGTACATGTCTTTAGGGGACAGACAAGCACACGTGTCAATTTTGAGCAAGATTGGTTGGAAAAACATGGCTGCCATCAAGCAAAATGTCTTTGCACAGGCAGACAATTCTCCAGAAGCCACTGATTATTTGTTTAGTGATTATCAAGCTTTAATTATAACTGTATTCAGAGACAGTGTGTGTTGCATGATTTTTTAGCACTGAAATGAAAACCAGCCCAAAGAGATGTACGAGTTTTATTTACAAATAATATGCCATTTCATATATACACGTTTGTACATTGCAGGCATGACGAGGCGCCATCTTTTGGAATGTCTCTACAGTCACCCACCACTAGAGGGTATCAAAACCAGGGTCTCCACATGAGTGAAGATGACCTCTGTGTTGGGTGTGGCGGTGACCTCAGCGAGGTGACAGGTGGGTAGTGGAAGACCGTGGGAGCCACGCCAGGCGAGGAGGAAGTCAGCGTGTGCAGGGAGTGCGGGAGCGTGGAGAAAGAGGTGTTGGACGACAGAGGTGACAGACTAGGGGGGAAGGAGAAGTGACAGGCCAAGGTGGGGAAAGGAGGAGAGGAAGTGGAGAAAGAGGGGGAGAACCAGGGGGAGGTGGGAGGCGAGTGGAGCGGCGTGGAGCAAGCGTGAGGCTGAGGCGGGGAATGTATGAGGAGCAGAGAGCTGTCTTTACTCTCAGATGTGCAAATGGCCTCTGCTGACGCCACATCCGGGAGTCTTATCATGCACTTTAAGGATGGCGTGTGATGTTTTGCCATGTGGGCCTGCTGCCGCTGCTTCTCCGTGTGGTTCTTCAGCCCCTCCATGAGGTTGGCTCTCTGCGCCGGTGGTATCTTGTGCATGTAGGAGGCTATTTGAGCCACACACTGCTGAAAACCTGCACCCTCAATGGTGAAGTGAGGAGGACTTACCGCACCACGGCTAACATCTGCTGGTGCATACAATGGGGTGCTTGTCATTACAAGTTGACATGGACATCAGGAGATGTTAAAACGCACAAGACTAACCATTGCTCAGCTTCCTGCCATCTGTCCACTTGTGAAGATACTCCACAGCCAAATCCAGAATCTCTGCCTTCTCGATTTTGGGATTTTGCAGACGCTGTTGGCGGTATGGATGTGAACATGTTCAATGCAGCTTCCGGCACAAATGCATGCTATTGTTTTTCATGAAAACTCACTGGATCTGCTGTATTAGTCAACAATAAGCTTCTTAGTTCTGCGAGACTCTTATTTATTCGATCTCTTCTCTTCTTTTCCACAGCCGGTTTGAGAATCTACACAGAGGGGAATCAACGGTAACGTGTGAGCATCATCTACCCAAGCCTTGCAAAAAAATGCGTCACTTTTTGAACAACCTGAACAAAATCCCTAGTTAGCCTAAGAAAGTATCATTATTCATCTTTTATCTTAGTATATTTTACCATTATGCCATCTTATGCAAACCTTGCATCAAATATCACATATAAAGCTAATGCAGAGGTATTAATCAAGCGATATGTGTCGTACTGACACTATTTCGACTATTAAAACACCTCTCAGTGTGCCAGCCATATAACAACAATAATGTTGTTAAATGATAACAAAAAAAATAGATACAAGTATTGTACAGCATCATATCATAAATCGTTTACATGTTTATTAAAACGTTGTCCTATCTGCTAAGAGAAAATGATGGTAATAATAAAACAAAACTAGAGTAAAATCGTGTATTTTTTCCAACCTGGCAACCCAATTAATACAGGGCCCAATCCTGTTTTTTTGTATTGTAGCAAATTTGTGTTAAAAATTCTTACCCTTTTCCTACTCTTGGTATCATCCTGGACTTTTCGTTCAAAGTTCCTGGTCATGTTTGGTCCAAACGTCCTGTGTGTGTGTGAGAGAGAGGAGCAGCAGCGATCATCATGACGGGGCCATATGTAGGCCTCTTCTCGCCTCTGATTGGCTGGTTGCTGACACTGACCACGCCTCCCTCTGAATGCGTTACAGTCATTATAAAACTTTTTTTTTGGTGACAAAATTAAATATGCTTCACATGGAAATGGGGTCAAGATAAAATTTCTCAGACGATAGAGAAAAGTAAATCGAATAAAATTAC
Source organism: Dunckerocampus dactyliophorus (assembly GCF_027744805.1). NCBI lineage: Eukaryota > Metazoa > Chordata > Actinopteri > Syngnathiformes > Syngnathidae > Dunckerocampus > Dunckerocampus dactyliophorus. The sequence goes on along the minus strand of NC_072829.1, from coordinate 18,468,910 downwards.
AAAAGTACAAATAAAGTACATTTTAAAACGTAAAGAAAATGAATAAAATACAACCAAAAAAATAAACACAACCTGCTTTAAACATTATATTAACCTGACAGAAACTGACAAAAGGCAATGTTTTATATTATATCAACAGAAAATAATAGAAATAAAAACAATAAAATACAATAACAATAAACACATCCCTGTATGTACATCATTTATTTACTTGACAAAACAGTATTTTTTAAATATTATATGGATAGCATATTTTTTTAACATTATGATTATGATTATCTAATGCAAGACCTGCATCGAATGTCCCACCTTAATAACAACAACAACAACAATAATAATAATATATTATTATAATTAATTCGATTTTGGAGATGTTGCAAGTATCAATTTTGCCTTTAAATGTAATTTGTATGTTACATTATTATTGTATTGTATGTATTTTATTTACAAACATCCAAAATCAAATATATTTTTAAATAAATAAAATATAAAATAGAAGAAAAACAATAACATATTTTTTATATTTCAAAAAATTGTTTAACAGTTATATATATATATATATTCCTCATATAGCTGTATAGGAATAAATATTGTTCATAAAGGCTGAATAATATGTGACTTTCATATTCAATAGATTATTTCATTCAGGTTTCAGTGATTTTTTTGGTTCTAAGTGCGAGGCTGGGAAAGGAGTTTTTCTCGTGGGAACAGAAACCAAGTGAGAAAGTGCTCAGCTTTTTATGACGTGCGAGACATCAGCACTTTGCATTAAGTGGCCAAACGAGGCACTCACAGTTTGGTCATAATACAATCATACGCGGGTTTGGGGTGATAAGACACACGCACACATTGTTACGTCGTTTAGCGTCACGTGAACGTGGGCTTTAGATTTGGAACTGTACGGTATAAAGTGTGATGCGTGGAGGAGGGCACCTTGTTCCCATGGGAACAGAGGACACGAGGCCACACGTTTGCGGCGCTGGTGTGATGAAGTGTGAGGATGATGACGGTTACACCGGTGTGTCAAGTGTGCGGCAAGGGGTCAACTTCATACCTCGTGTTTGGACTTCACACCGGCAAGCACGACACTTGTTGGCTTCACGACGCGTTCCCACACTCACACACACACACACGTACACACACACACACACACACACACACACAAACACTCTTTTGTCGGCGTGCTTTGGACACACCCCACAGCTCACGATATTGGGAGTAAACGGTCCACGTGTTGCACACAAAGACACTTAAAAAAACGATTAGGTTTCATTACAAGCTCAGGTAAGCATATTATTGCTCTGATTTAACGGGCAGGTCCCAGTGCCCCCCTTGTTCTTCAATTTTTTTCAATAACAATTCAGTTTTTTTCAGTAAATAATAACCCTTTTAAAATGCTAAAGCAGCGAAGACACACAATACATTTTAAGTCACTAGCAACGCTTTTGACCACGAATGTTACGGTAGATTTATTCTGACAGACACGTTCAAGAAAACTTATTTTAATGTAACACTAGACTTTGATCCAATAAAGAAATACATTAAAAAAATAATAATGTTACCAATGCAAGGAAACATTTTGGTTACTTTGCACTTCAAATAATATTTAAATTTGGTTTACTATTCAAAATTTGAATTCAAGAATGATATTATAAATACAGGTTTTGTGCTTATTCGTGTATTTATTTTTAGTTAGTTATTTAGACCTCATGCTTATGCTTGACACGTAAGTGAAATCTCACATAAAGTAAAGTTTTTAATCCAGTCAGTTAGCTTTATTCTTACTGACATATTAAATATTGGGGTTTTTAGGAGAAAAAGGGGGGGGCACCATTTTTGGTTGAATTAAAATGGGCCAGACATGCTAATTTTATTTAAAAAAACTGTTTTCCCTTTACTGCGGTGCACGAGCCAGACCCCATATGCAGACAAGGAGAGCGTGATGTCCACATATACTACACTATACGGGAGATACGGTATACACTGGACTACGGTGCTTTGTCATTCGAATGAATAAGAATGATGAGAACAATTACAAAATATTGCACTGGTGTCCTATTAAGGAGAAATGATGTGAAATCTGACAAAAAAAATCAGATTCAAAGGTTCATTTCTTTATCCAGCAAGTTAACGTTCTTCTTACTGGGAGGGTAAACGACATTTATTTAGTGTAACAACTAGCAAAAACTGTGAAAGGATATTTTTGCTTTGCTATCTGGGCAGGCTGGGCAGCAGAACCACGTATTTAAAAAAAAAAAAACAATATATGATCTTTTTAGATTCACAAGATGTATTATTATTATTATTATTTAAAAGTGTTGGTCTTTTACTTCTGCAATAGAGCTACTTGATCCCCTGTGGATCAATAAAGTCTGTCTAAGTCTATTTGTATTTGAATACAAGTGCTTTTTATGTATTATATTAATTTGAAAGATGTTTGTGCTTAACACAATACATTTGTGTGATACGTGACATAGAAGTAAAAGCATTTTGGGGTATATTTCTGTTCCTCACACTCCACTCTAACGTATAGGTGGATAGATAGATGGGGTCCTTTGACTGCCGTTGCCATGGTTTCCAGCGTGTTCAGCAGGCCTCCACTAATCGTCCTTCTTTGATTGTAAGCGGAAGTATCAGTGGGTCTTAAAGGCCTCTTCAGCTCTGCAGGATCTCCATGATCCGATCATCCCACTGTTATCTCCACCCTTGAGCCTATTATGAGGATCAGGGTGGCTATATGTGCAGCGTGCACGCACAGACCCCCCCCCCCCCCCCCACACACACACACACACCTCCGTGCACGTACATTAAATATAGTATATCTATATACACACAGGTGGCACGCGATCTGCTCGTGTTATTGTGTACCAAGCACACCTAGTGAAACCAAAACATGTTGGCGCACAGGTGTGAAGTGAGCAATTTGGCCAGCAAAAGTGTGTGTGTGCGTGTGTGTGTGGAGGGAGGGGACAATGGATGCATGATGACATGTTTTGTCACCACTGCACTACTTTGCACACCGATGTACGCAGTTGAGGTGTTGTATTTTTGCATTGTTTTTTTTTTATTGCACTGTTTATTCTATAGTTTTATTGTTATTGTTCTTCTATAGTTTGTCGTACTCCTTCCCCTTCTTATAGCCTGCTACATTTGTCTTCAGGAAGAATTTCATTGTACTGAAAGAGAAACTTGTTTCCTGACTCTATAGATGACCTCTTATCTTGCATATCTTATCTTGTAAGCCGCAGCCGCCCAAATAAACACAGCCTCATGTCAACACGTGTGCATCAATATTGTCCAATCAGAGCATAAACGTGAACGTGCAATTAAAAAAAAAGCAGTATACCATTATAGTATAGCACATGCTCACATAGCCTATACAAAGTATGTCACTTCCACGGTACAAATGTATAAACATAAGTACACATATACACAGTACTGTATGTATAAATACTGTATATTTGTAAACAAATACTATTTAAGTCTGCCTTGTGTGTGTATTTAACAATTGAGGTAATCAAAATACATATTATTATTACGGTATATTTATTTTTAAACCCAATATACATTGTTATATATATATATATATATATATATATAATATTTTTATTATTGTATTTATTATGTTATGATTGTGGAAGCTCTTATATTAAAACTGGGGGGCTCTTTGTTTTATTTTAAATTAATTGCGGTGATGTATCAAAAAAATTGGTGCATCACTGTTATTTGTATAGCTACTTGCATAGCTTTTCTTTTGCATATTGTTTTGCATATTATATATACAGTATATACAGTATATATGTATAGCCTACTGCATGCACCAGTATTTGTCTGATATTGTGGTTGAAGTACAGATTGTCTGCATACGTCCAAGAGGTTTAAATGCAAATGCCAAAGCTTTTTTGTGACCCTCCATGAAAGGCGGGTCCAGTGGTGGGCGTGGCTACCTGCAGGGAAGCCGATAAATGTGCACCGCAGGTATTCATCTACTGCATGTAGACTTGAGCAGCACGACATGAAGGCGTTAACCTCACCAGAGCCTCACAGGAAGAGGATGAGGAGGGTAAGGTAGAAGGGATGAAATGCCAAAAATGACTGTTCTCATTCTAAAAAATGTACGTGTTGTGGTTTTTCCAAAGGTGTCTAAACCTGTGATAGAGAAACGCAGACGGGAGAGGATCAACCACAGTTTGGAGACTTTACGCCTGCTGATGCTGGAAAACACACATAATGAGGTACATGCTAAACATATTACATATGAAGTTCTGTATTTGATGAAGAAATAACTTCAGCATCTTAACTTCTCATCCTTTCAGAAGCTAAAGAACCCCAAAGTAGAGAAAGCAGAGATTCTGGAGAGTGTGGTCCAGTTCTTGAAGTCAGACAAGGAGCTGGTGGAGAAGGATCACCGTGCAATGACATCAGTCCTGTCCAGGGGGCAAACTAGGACCGCCAGCCCCCAGCAGCACGACTACCAGGCCGGCATGAGGTCCTGTCTCCTGAGGATCACACACTTCATAGCCGGTGAGAACCAGGACTCCGCCGCACGTGCTTCCATTGGACTCTCTGAGCCTCAGACGAGTCCATCAACCCCCGGACACGTGCCCCACAAACTGTACCCCCCAAATCCACTGCAGGACGGGATCTCATCTCATCCGTACTTGAGCCGAGGGGCTGATTACCAGTACTGCGATACCAGGAAACTCCTCTCCTCCCCTTCAGCCTGTGTCCAGAGTCCGGGCCCTGTGTGGAGACCCTGGCCCCAGTGAGGACCACCCCCCCATCTAGATTCTATTTTTGATACCACACACCATCATCATGTGTAAATATACTATGTTCAATGTACAGCATGGATACTTTTTCATATCCTATTCTCTTTTTATATGCATTAAGGCCTCTTTTTTTGAAAACATTTTTATTTTTATTTTTATTATGTATAAGAATTGGATTTGAAAGTACATTTCCAGTCGAACTGGTCTTCCAATGTGATGATTCACACATACTTGATCCACATTGGATATGCCCATTGAGATGCTGATGGCTGTTTTTTTTGTCATGGATGTAGAAGATGCATGCGCAAGAGTAACCATTCACAGATTGTCCACCATCCAGACTCCATCCAATCTGCAATTGCATTTTTTTTTTACCCTCTATGGCCAATGCTGCTGTTGCAAACCCTGTAAACATGTTGATAGTGTAAATCAAATAAAGTCACATGACTTCCCAGTTCCAACGAAACTCAAAACAGTGTGCACAGTTCATTCCACTTCATTGGACTGCATGTGCATGTTTACATTTGCATAATATGCACCTTTTTTTAAATCACGTGTGGGGTAGTTGTGCTTTACTGCAAAATACACCGTTCTAAACTTTTTGAAATTAAATTGTTACAAACAGTAGCACAACATTTACTGCTTTTATTGTTTTATGACAAACAAAACTATTGGTGTATTTCATTTGTATTTTTACCAATATATCATGTCTTAAATTAAGTATTACATTATAATAATATGTCAGAAATATGGTATAAAATTGGCCACTAATTACAAAAATCTTTATATACTGTAAAATTATAATGGGATTCCTTTCTTTCTTTTTTTTAACCACTATTAAGTCAGGGTGTCACAAAACACTGATGAGACAAGATTTAAACATTACTTAATAATAATAATAGCACAATGCAAACATATAAAAATATATGACAATATATTGCAATCCACTATTTTAATTTCTACTACATGTTGCACTCTGTGTGTATGCCACCGGCCCTGCCTCCACCCACCAACACAACGAGACTGTATGACTGACAAAAGGGCTCACTCCATTCATGCCGTTGTTCTACGGAACAAACGCGCCAAGGTGCTACAACCAATGCACAGAGTGAACACTCTTCCTGCCCGTTTGGAGGCGGGAGACGAGGAAAACACCCCACGCGTGCACATGGCGATATACTGAGGCCGGCAAAATGATCCAGTTCATTTTCGTTTATTGTGTGATTCATTCATTTATTTATTGTGTGCCCACAAGACATTAACGAGAAATCTTGTCACGTTTTAATCTTGCGAGATCTTGTGACACCCCCACCTATTAAGGTTATGATGTGAGTACAAAATCTTACTTTATTTAGTAAGAATACTTTATCTTCCCAAAAAATGTACAGTTCTCTATAGGCCTATAATTGCTTTATATTATGTTATGTTATGTTATGTTATGTTATGTTATGTTATGCTATGCTATGCTATGCTATGCTATGCTATGCTATGTTATGTTATGTTATGTTATGTTATGTTATGTTATGTTATGTTATGTTATGTTATGTTATGTTATGTTATGTTAAGTTATGTTATGTTATGTTATGCTATGCTATGCTATGTTATACTATGCTATGTTATGGTATGTCAGGTTATGTTATGTTATGTTATGTTATGTTATGTTATGTTATGTTATGTTATGTTATGCTATGCTATGTTATACTATGCTATGTTATGGTATGTCAGGTTATGTTATGTTATATTATGTTCTGTTATGTTATATTAGACATCAAATCTATCTCTTATTTCATGTTTAATTTGCATTCTTTTCACTGCTATGTTTGATATTTATGACATATAATATAAAATTTGCAACTTCTTATTAAAAAAAGTTGTATTGACTATTTAAATACAGTAAAATATCATTTAACTGATGTTTTGATGTTGTATGTTTAATTTGTATTTTCCCACTGTTATCGTTAGTGTTTTAGACATGTTTCCAACTTTTTCCGAAAACAGACTTTTCTCTGAGTATAACGTTATATCATTTAAATTATTTATGCTTTATGTTTAGTTTGTATTATTTCCACGATGAAGGTTAGCACAAAATGTTACTTTTGTGACTTTTCCCGTTATATTATGGTTAGTACTGTATCTAAGGCATATAAGATAACGTGTTTCCAAAAAGGGTATACCATTCTGTATATTTTATATTAGAATGTTACACTGCATCATTATTTGTATTTTCTACTACTCTGCTTAGAGCATCATCACAGTGTGATATCTACACACATATCATTATTTTTTTGTGTCTACTCCCTCCTTTTGAGCACACACTGAAGTAACCAAATTGCCCCATGAAACGCACTAAAAGATGTTGATGATGATCTTCGGGTTGAATTGTGTTTTTTTTAGGACATTTGAAAGTGGAAGATGTGTTAATGGTCACTGCTGTGTGCTTTGCAAAGCTGGGATGACTTACTTATCAACATTACAAAGCACACTTTAATGGCTCTTCCATCCTCAGATGTCCTGCAGAACTTGTTTGTGCACTTCTCCTAAATATTTGTCACCAATTTGGTGAGAGTTGCTGCAAATCAAAATACTGTAGAGGTGGGAAGGTAAGTATTCAAGTATTATTTCTTAGTAGTGTTTTACTTTTAAAAACATTTAGTATGCAAGAATGCTTTTGCAATTAACTGATGTAATCCAGTTTTGGGTTTAAAAGGAGTGCTTTAAAGTATTTAATGTGGTCATAAAAGAAAAATCAGGCTCCCTAAATGGCAGAAAAGCACAATTCTCTTGCAAGACTATAGAGGTGTTAGTCCCGCTGTGCTGCTCCGTGTCCAGGATGCTCTTTGTACATTTTAGGGATTAAAGCTCCTGCAGGAAAAAGCAAATGAATGCAAGGAATGAGATTAGTCTTTCATTAGTGACGAGCATCTGTCTCCATTGGAACGTTCAAAGGACGTCTGCTCACTGTCGGATCACTTTTGAGGGCACTCGTTCACATGGTGCACAGATCATGGAATGAATTCTTCTTTACTGTGTGTGTGTGTGTGTGTGTGTGTGTCCACAAGGCCACCATAGGTCAGGCCCCATCGCCGTTTGGTCACATCCAACACCTTTTGGCGTCGGACGACTAAACTAACACTGTTATATAAGTTGCCACATGCCATGTTGCCTATTATTATTACAATCATGGCGTAGTGTCACATGACACGCGAGGAAGAACTCATTGTACGATACAGTACACGCACACGACACACATTGTTTGGGGTGCGCATCGATAACAACCCAGATACCAAAGATATTGTCAGAATGGAGTCGATACTCGTTTTCTCCCGTGTTTCTTTTCACAAATATTCGCGGTTTTTGGTTTTATTGTTCATACTGTTACATTGTCGATATAGTTATGCTGATTTTGTGTAAAAGGGAATACGTTTTTGGACACAAAAAATGGAATTAGAGGCAATATAGTAGTTTTGGCTTTTCTTTACTTTACTGTTGACACTTTTGACTTTATTTTGCTCAAACAATTGCATGCAATAAAAGGTAATGCTTATATTGTCACATTGTTTTGTATTCTATTTAAATCAGTGGCGGAGCTACTGGCCATCTAGACATTTCGGGTATCGACTTATTGCCACCCCTATGTGAGTAATGGTCCCACCTTGCCCACCCCAGTGAAAAATGTCTGACTCCGCCACTGATTTAAATATTGTTGATCATTTTTTGTTTTGAAAATCTGTCCTGTGTTTTATTGTGATTATAATCACGATGCACAAGTTAAAACCAGTTATGAAATCATTCGATAATCTTGACAAATTTCAAGCAAATACTACTTAGAACAGTATCGGTATCAGCGATATTGGCCGTGTATTTACTCGACACCAGAGCAGTACCAACATTTGCAGTATCGCCTCCACCCGTGGGTTATGATTATGATCAACAAATCGAAGGCGAAATCATTCAATTATACTGCACTGTGAATTGACTTGGTATCGTATCAATACCAAAATGTAGCGGTATCGCCCAACCCCAGCGCACGAAATGGGCAGCGTGGGATGGTTGACACCCACGTGCCAGACACATGCAGGCTCGTGTGCGGCAACAGCCGAAGTGTGACAAGCTAACACGTATGTAGGTGTCACGGTAATAAAATACACCGTGCGTGTTTTTATACCAACATACTATCGGCTGCTCCTGTGTTGTTGGATCAGCTGTGCACCAGTGAAACCAAGCAAGACACGTAAAAGCCCGAAATGTAGGTCTATACAGTATATGCTAATATCTGAACAAAGCATCCACATCTTAGCTTTGTGTTATATGTGACAAAACAAATTAAATATCTAATAATATAGTTAATTGATAATCAATTCATTTTATTTTTACAATATGTAGAGGGCCAATAAGGAGCTGCTGACTGGATATGGCCCCCGGGCAGCACTTTGGACACCCCTGTTGTAGGTTTAGTGACTATGTCTCCCAATACTTTTGTTCATATGGTATAGCAGACGTCATTCACAGGACTGCAATCTATTTGTGGCAGTGGGTTGTGTCTAATTAGCACAATGAATCGTGGCGCATGTGTTTTATTGATGCTATGGGAGACAAAAAGTGAGCGAAAAGCATGAAAAGCAAAGCAAATAAGTTCAGAACTACATTTCTTCTGTCACTTTTTGTGTTTTTTTAGGGCTGTCAAATGATTCCATTTTTAAATCAGATTAATCAAATGGATCAATCACGATTAACCACCATGTGCAACTACTGTATGTCTGAAATACGCCCATTTTTACTGTATTTTATGAACACAAAGACAAACGACAGGATAATACAGTATACTGTATATTTGTATGCATGAACAGCTCCAAATGCACCTAAAAGACAACATGCCTCAAAATATGTTTTCCTACAGTCTCTTTAATAGTAGCAGAACATACTGTTATGAATCACACTTTAATGGCGTTATTAGGAGCAACCAAAGTTGCATTCAAAGACACTACGTCATTTCAGTTGAATTTACGTTTCGGCTTATCATAAAAATATTGTTGTGATGTTTGGAGATTGGACTGTCCCTGAATGCACCTCGAGAATGAGTAAGTGTTGTTCACAGGATGAATGGACAGGAGAGGTGTTTCTGAGTTGGAGATACGTACAGGTATATACGGTGCTTCAATCGCACTGCTGTGGGTGTGTTCAGGTCAGAATAACGTTATAAAAGAGCGTCAGACTCTGGTGATGCTACACTGTGCCTCCATCTGCCGCCATAACAGAGTCGCACGGCTTGCCATGAAGCGCATGTGTTAAGTCCACTTCATTACCGCCATTCATGCCTAATTTTTGACCATTTTTTCCCCAGCAGACCAGGTGCATATGACGTGTTGAGAAGCAATTCCGATGCCATCGACTGCACAGAGCTGTATTGATTCAGAGACGGTCCCATTACAACATGTTTATGAGTGAGGGCAAACGGGTAGCGCCAAATCTATTTCTGGCAGGCCACCACAAATAAATGCATGTATTTTGATTGGTACGGTTGTTTAATTTTCCTCCTTAAAAGATTTGCAGGTGTTATGCACTGTATATATGATGATGATGATGATAGTGTAGTGGATGCAGTAGATCCATCAGTTCCCATCAGCATGCAGCCAGTGTAGTTAAAACCTTTGTGTTGGCCTTCATTTTGTGCTAAAAATTCGAGAAAGAGTTTCATGAAAAAAAAAAAAAAAACCAACAGAAAAAAAGCTGTAAATGCATGTACAAGCACATTTCATTGGCATGGACTCCTACAACTGAGCTATGTGTTGTGTGTGTGTGTGTGTGTGTGTGCTGAGGTTCTTCACTGGGTCAGACTTTTCCCACAGCGAGGCCTTGAGCTTTCTGAAACTCCTGCTGTAAACTGGACAAAAGCTCTCGGTGCTGTTCTGATTTCTTCTCCATGTCTTTCAGAAGCGTCTCGTACCGCTGACTGGAATTGTGAGGGAGGAAAGGAAAAAAAGACATGAATGTAAAAAAATAATAAAAAATGACTGCATGTTCATCATTTTAAAATGCATTCTCCATCAGGCTGGAATGAAGTTTAGAAGACATCGAAATGGAGACACTCTTTGGGCCAAGACAGCTGTTTAAGCAATTTCAATATTTAACCGTAATTAAATAACTCGCTGAAGCATTCAAACATTGTTTTGTAGAGTCTTTGGTGTAAAATACAAAGCTACACAGGTCTTAAATTTCCTTTGGTTTTTGCTGTCAGCTTTGTGGGTCAGAAAGCAAAGCAAGAACAGTCAGGCAACAGCGCCCTCTGGCGGAATAAAAAGCAAACTCCAAATTTTCATGACTTTCGATCCGCGTGTCAAAACTTCTCCAAAAGTTGAAGGCTGTGGGGCAGATGGGGTGCAGGTCATTACACCGGCATGACTCGGTGGTGTAAATGTGGAGCTTCCCATGCCATGCTGACAGAAATGGAGTGTTCTGCTGCACTGAGTGGCATACGGTGTTACCGTCGATGGAAAGGCTTCGTGTGTATGATGAGGCGGACATTGCTCCAAGAGATTGCATCACAATGATCTAAGAATTGTTAGCGCTAACAAACTCTGCAGTGATAGAAACTTTTTTCCACTCGCTGGAAAAGAAGCTTCACACCAGCTGGACCAGATGGACAACTGTCCATCGAGTAAGCCACCGTGATATTGATTCTGATACATGGAGCACATAGTGCTGGATATCACAACACAGCCCATCTAGCGGTGTATGAACAAAGCATGGAATGTGGGCTAATACTTTACAGATGATTTGGTTGTCTATTCGTAGTTGTTCATATGCTTGTTCTTGTTTCCTAGTCAGTGCAGATTGGTGTCCTATCGCATTATTTTGGAGTGGGCCTGTTACCGCTCAGTAGTGGCGAGAGGCTGTGTTAGCTGCTACAATAACAATGTCACTGTAACTTGGTTTATACACAGGTCCATTATGTAAATGGAACTTTGTTCGAGTTTTTTTTTTCTTAGGGCTTTATAGTAGTGCATTGTTATCTCCAAAATGCTAGCTGGGTTTTTGTTTTTTGAAAAGTTTTTCTCTCGTTAGAAGGTGGAGAAAAGAGAAAGACATGTGTGGTCATGTATCACATAAGGATTGTGAATGAGTACAGTTATCCTTTAATGGAGCCTTATGCTACTCATTTCTTTTTTTTATGATAATGGGGCAGTATAGTGAGTTTATTTTGATAAAATACTCCATAAATCTGCATACTTCTCCTCTTGGTCAAAACAGTCAGTTTGGTCAGCCGCCTCACCTGACCACACCTACTCTGTTGCGATTGGTCAGGGGTCTAGGGTATTATTATTATTACTCACATCTCTCCGTTGATGTATTCCAGCCTTTTTGTCACGGTAGCTTTGGCCTCATCCAAGTCTTGTTTCACCAGAACAGGGCCAATGAGTTTGTAGACTGTGTTTGCACTGTCTAGTAGATCCAGCTCCTTGAAATAGAAAACGATGAGTTCAGTAAAGTAGATTAAAAAGTATGCAGAAGCAAAGCACTGAAATGTTACCTCTTTGACGATGTTGTTTTCTGTCAGCTGCGTCTCCAGCTTCTGTCGAGCTGACATGCTCTTGCTGACATCTAAACAGAGGATAGACAGCAGGTAGTAAGGAACATATTTTAAACTAACCCCTTTAATGCACATCTGTAATTGTAAACAACACTTAGAATGAACCAAATGAATACACTAAACTCATTCAATGTAAAAGCCACTGTCCTTATATGGCATTAGCAAGCTACCATAGCTAGAAACCATGCAATGTTATTAAGTACATACCTTTTTGCATCTGAGTATATTTTTCTAACTCAGCTTTCAGTTTCTTTTGAATTGCCTCTGCCATGTTTGTACTTACTTATATAAACAAAACAGTAACTCTGACAATATAGTATATCGAAAGACAAACAGTTAGCTAAATGTGGACCATGAAGGCACGGGAAGCTAACCGGAAAGAGTGGGGTGTATGCGCGTGTGTGCTGCGGATGTTGGTTCAGACCTTCAAAATAAGAGACATTACATTTTGTATCCGAGCATATTTTTTGTAACTGGGCGTTTGGTTTATTTTGAATGGCGTCTGCCACGCTTGTATTTACTTGTACGATTATAATAGTACGTTTGATGATCTAGTTTATGAAAAGCAAAATAAGTAAATGTGGCTCAGTAAAGTTGATAATCGAAAAAGGTAGTTTGTGTGATGCGGATGACCTTCGAAATAAGAGGAATAACATTTTGTATGCATATTTGTGGCGACACCTAACGGGGAAAAGCGGAAAGAGAAACACCAACAGTTACATTTTATTGGTTAATTTTGAGAACCAAATCAAACATGAATAAGCAAACAATTAAACACAAGTCACTTTTATCAATAAAACATAATCGAATACCATCATATTCAATTCATCTGGTGTTATTAGGTCACTTTGCGACTTTTTACGACAACGTTTTTTGACACTGCACATAGTTCATCATTGTCCTGTTGAAAATGGCGTCGTCGTTTTGGAAAGGTGTCGTCGGGATTGGACTTTTTGCCTTAGCACATGCAGCTTTCTCAGCAGCACAGCGTAAGTTTCGTTGACTGAAGTGGGTGACCTGGTGTCGGTAAAATTGTCCGTCAGGAGGGGAGCTCACAAGGAGACGGATTTAACCAGTCTCCCAAGGCCTTGTGGGACGACAGCTAGCTAGCATGATGCTAACTAAGCTCAGCTGCATGAAGTACTGTGTACCTTGCATGGCCGACATCCTTAATTCTTCAGCTGCAGTTTACTTGGCAATTTTCATTATATCAAATGACACATTTGACATGTTTTATCCCATCAGATCGATCTTACATGAGACTCACGGAGAAGGAAAACGAAACCCTGCCAATTGACGTGAGTCTTACTCATTGATACCATGTGTTAAATGATTATTGCACCTTTAGGGCTCTTTGTGATTTCCACCACGGTCTCCTTTGTTTGTGTTGCAGATTGTATTACAAACCCTATTGTCTTTTGTCATGACGTGCTATGGTATTGTCCACATTGCTGGAGAGTTCAAGGACATGGATGCTTCCTCAGAGCTCAAGAACAAGTACGTATAACGTCAGAAGTCTATGTCCTCTTCCACTGTTGGCTCATGCACTGAAAATGCTCATTAGTGTAAGTATGGAAGTGTGCGAATAGTAACAGTAATAGTACATGTATGTATTGGCTCGTGCACTCAAAATGCTAAGTGTAAGTCTGGAAGTGAGTTGACTTGTGCACTCGAGAAGTGTAAGTATGGAGACTCATGCACTCAAAATACTAAGTGTAAGTATGGAAGTGTGTGAATAGGCTCATGCACTCAAAAAGAAAAGGGTTGGTATGGATGCGTGCGAATTGGCTTGTGCATTCAAAATGTGAAGCGTAAGCATGGGAGTGCGCAAGTTGACTTGTGCACTCAAAAGGTGAAGCGTAAGTATGGAAGTGTGCGAACTGATTTATGCACTCAAAATGCTAAGTGTAGGTATAGAAGTGCACAAATGGAGACACAGCTGTATGTCCTACATAGCAGTGAGTTCTATTTCCTGTTTTATGGTGATCATCACACTTTTCCTGTCATCTGATAATGTTCTGTGGTGGCAACAACAACAAAAAAAAAAGCCCAACGCCAGTAGGGTTAATCCTTTAGGTGCTCGCTGAGCTTGAATCTTGCAAGATTTGCTTAGGCTCCTTCTATTTTTCCTTCCCCAGAACCTTTGATACGTTGAGGAATCATCCGTCTTTTTACCTTTTCAACCACCGAGGACGAGTGCTGTTCCGCTCCTCAGAGGAGGAGGTGTCATCGCTACACCAGCAGCAAGCTCTTCCCAACCCGTTACGGCTCCGCAAGCTGGAGCATTTGCACTGAGACTGGCCTTTTTTCCCTGCCTGTAAGATTACTAATGTCACTTAGGATTTTTGTTGTTGTTAGACCGAGGGGTGGGGGTGTGGGGAGGCAGAGTCCCAACTCAACACCCCTTATTTTTTCATGTATTTGTACATAAACGATGTATCATGCTGTACAAACACGCATCTCTGTTCACATGATTCCACCACCATGTCCACCTCCCACCTGTGTGCCAACCCTCGTGTTTTTCAAGCAGGTACGTTTGTATGGAAATGATTTTGAGTCTTAAATTCAGAGACATCTCGCCATTGTTGTCCCTTCTGACATGACTTGGGATATTTCTCTTCTTTGCACTGAATATGCTTTGTATGAAGGGTTTTTAAAACGCTTCTTTAGTTTCATCTACTCATCAGTCTCGAGAAGATAAAGAGGAGCGTTTATGTTTGTAGTCGTAGATCTTGTTTGCAATAAAGAGGTTTGATATCTGCGACAGGAAATATCGGGTCGTCATTCTAAATCTACTACTGCCTAGGAAGTCATAATAGTTCCTAATTTCGTTGACATTTTAATATATGATTTAATAAAAGTAACCTGATTTTACCCCGATATTGACATTTAATGTGGTTATTTCAAAAATGAATTGCTACTACTACATGGTAATGAAATGTGATGAAGAAAGAAGTGGCGGACATCAAGGCTGTTCAGTTACGTCATGTAAATCAACTGGGGGGGTGCTGTTTTTACCGTTGGCCACCAGGTGTCAGCAGAGGAACCTGAACAAAACGAGACCTTTCGGGTAAGGAAATTACTACTGTACTCGTTTGCGGTTACGGTTTACATAGGCTGGTGATGCTGGCTGATCTTTAACAGTGGATAGTCTCCCATAGACATGAACATAAAAAACCTTTCAATGAGAATACTTTTGATATTTTTTATGGTTTTATTAGCCAGTATGTGATATTTTTACTGAGATAAATACCTGAGAGAGTAATACTTTTTTTTTTGAAGCCTTCATGGTGACCTGAGCCCTTCGCTTTAGGCAACATTCCCCTCACAAATAAAATTATGAAAACGCCTGGTTGAAAGTGCCAGTATTTTGTGTGACAATACATGCTGAAATTCACCTCACCAGCTCACCAGTCCCTGCAGCACTCATGCTTCATCATGCTTGACTGTAGGCAAGACCAATGACAGTAAGCAGACAACAATGGATGTGTGTTGCATCATGTTGAGTGGACTGTAAATCTGTAGCGCTAGACAAGCTGTACACTGACTAAAGAATCAGCGGGGCATGGTGGGACGTGTCTCCAGCACTTTTTCAAAAGGCGCTTTTGGTCCCCTGTAGTTCTTTCCATCCCAAAACAATGTTACACTACATTAAAAGGAGACAGACCAAGCGGAAAAGGGCTGCTCAAGCTGAAGCCTGTTTCCCTTTAGACCACCTACAAGCTCCCACCACCTAACATTTGAGTTCCTGTGTGCGTGCGCGTGTTTGGCATAAAATGTCAATACCGAAAAGGGAAATCCATGCTGAGTACTGTTAATAATATGCTAAAAAAATGTGCATGCATTCAAACCAAACTTACTTATGCACACACGTATTGGAAACAGCAGATATACCATTTTACAGGCGGTTTATTTGTTTTGTTACAAAAATTCAATAAAATTCTAAGTTTACAAAATTGACTTTCAAAATATTTGTCATCCTCTGAAATGAACAAATAGAGAAAAATAATCAGTCTTCCTTATGAACATGAAACAGTAGTGTACATTGGTCATGAAAACAAAGGAGTCAATGCAGCAGATTCCTTCCAATCAACCGGTGACGCAACCAGTCAATGGAGAAACATTGTGTGTGTGTGTGTGTGTGTGTGTGTTCATGCCTTGGCATACTTCTAGGGACTTTTTTTTTGAAAATTCAACTGGGAGACATGATTCTCAGCTAAGTGGTTATGGTTACGGTCAAGTTGCTGGAAATGACAGCAAATCTGCTTAAACTCCCCCAAGAGTCAAACTGTAAAATGTGTGTGTTGACAATGGACACTGACCGCTGCACACCAGTAAGACAAGTCTTCTATTGCTCTAAGGATGGTGACCTCTCTGTGTGTTTCATCCTAACACTAACACAATACCACCATTGCATGGGATTTGTTTGCAGCATGTCAGTACATCTGTGACATTCTGCATATATTGCCATTACGCTTTTTTTTTTTTTAAAAATCACCTAAAGATGAATTTTGAAGGTATTTTCAAGAAATGTTTTACAGTCATGTCAGGATGGTTAGCGCCTTTGAATTTACTGAAACGTTTTCTGGTCTTATTGGAACTCCAACATGAAAGCATGCTCCTCTCTACGAGCAGCGGGTCTTGACAAAACAAACACAAAGTGGCCATGAGATTTGTATTTTGCTTTTCATGTTTTTTGCACACTTTGTCTCCCATATATATTATATATATAGAATAATAGTTTGCACTTTAATTTATTATAAAACAATGTTTTACTGCCTAGAACAAGCTCACTAGCTAAAATCTGCAGTTTGATCATGAAGAGCACAACATGGCCACACTCTCATTGATAAAGTTTTGATTTTGTTTGTAATAAAATGAAACTAAAGGGCACAAATAATACCCTATTTTGGTGTAATATAGTGGAGGTTCTCCCATGATGAACAGTGAAAGGCTCACCTCAATAACGATAGCAGATGATCTGGGGCTGCTTAGTGCGGGTGCTTTTCCACTATGAAGACCTTTCACAAGGACTGTTTTAAACAAGCCTGACCCAAATCTTACTGACAGCTCCATAGCGAGCTAAAATTAAGTGTACCAGCAGATGTGAAATAGCCTGAATGACACCAGCAGCATGGAGGTTTTATGGGTTGACTTATTCATGCCTTCTTTGCACTTCAAATTTAGTTGATTTCTATTTTTTCTGAAGATAGTCAAATAAAATGTACTTGAAATTCAAAGGGCGCCAACAACCCTGACCACGACACTACCTACAGTATATATTGCTTTCACAATATAGACACCAATTGTGAAAAGACAGTGCTTGAGTCATGGCAGTTGTGGTTGGAGCCTTTAAGAAAGATCTGTGCTGCCGTTTGAACATGTTTTATGGCTTATTGTCTGTCTGGCGGAGTGTGGATTGTGAGTGTCATCTGTCTGTATGAAGAGAATTATATACAGTGGTGTGAAAAAGTGTTTGCTCCCTTCCTGATTTCTTTTTTTTTTGTTGCATGTTTGTCGCACTTTAATGAACAAAACTGCACAAAATGCAGTTTTAAAATTAAACATTTTATAATTAAGGGAGACAAAAATCCAAACCTACATGGCCCTGTGTGAAAATGTGATTGCCCCCTAAACCTAATAACTGGTTGGGCCACCCTTAGCAGCAACAACTGCAATCAGTTGTTTGCGATAACTTGGAATAAGTCTCTTACAGCGCTGTGGAGGACTTTTGGCCCACTCATCTTTGCAGAATTGTTGTAATTCAGCCACATTGGAGGGTATTCGAGGATGAACCGCCTTTTTAAGGCCATGCCACAGCATCTCAATAGGATTCAGGTCAGGATTTGATTAGGCCACTCCAAAGTCTTTCTTTCTTCAGCCATTCAGAGGTGGACATTCTGGTGTGTTTTGGATCATTGTCCTGCTGCAGAACCCAAGTTTGTTTCAGCTTCAGGTCACGAACAGATGGCCGGACATTCTCCTTCTGGATTTTTTGGTAGACAGCAGAATTCAGGGTTCCATTTATCACAACAAGTCTTCCAGGTCCTGAAGCAGCAAAACAGCCCCAGACCATCACACTACCACCACCATATTTTACTGTTGATGTTCTTTTTCTGAAATGTGCCGTTAATTTTATGCCAGATGTAAAGGGACACACACTTTCCAAAAAGTTCAACTTTGTCTCGTCAGACCACAGAGTATTTTACCAATCATCAAAAAACATCATCAAGATGTTTTCTGGCAAAATTGAGACGAGCCTTAATGTTCTTTTTCTTCAGCAGTGGTTTTCGTCTTGGAAGTCTGCCATTCAGGCCGTTTTTGCCCAGTGTCTTTCTTACGGTGGTGTCATGAACACTGACCTTAACTGAGGCAAGTGAGGCCTGCAGTTCTTTGGATGTTGTTGTGGGGTCTTTTGTGACCTCTTGGATGAGTCGGCGCTGAGCTCTTGGGGTCTTTTCAGTTGGGAAGGTTCACCACTGTTCCATGTTTTCGTCATTTGTGGATAATAGCTCTCACTGTGGTTGGCTGGAGTCCCAAAGCTTTTGAAATGCGTTTATAACCTTTTCCAGACTGATAGATCTCAATTATTCTCACTTAAGTATTTTAAAGGGGCAATCACTTTTTCACACAGGGCCATGTAGGTTTGGACCTTTTTTCTCCCTTAATAATAAAATGCTTCATTTAAAAACTGCATGTTGTGTTCAGTTGTGTTGTCATTGACAAATATTTAAATTTGTTCGATGATCTGAAACATTTAAGTGTGACAAACTGGGAAAAATTGGAAATCTAGGTGCAAACACTTTTTCACACCACTGTAAAAAGTCCATCTACTCTTCCCCAGTAGATGTGTTCTGCCAACAGGATGTGATGTAACAGCACATGGACCGCTCCGGTAGAAGTGCCTTTGTCTTTTTTTGGGCTTCTTATTCTTGGCACACAGCTCAAACTATGTCCCCCTGTTTTGTAGTTTGGTAGTAGTGAAACTAACTGCCGGGATCATTGGGAAGTTGTGACGGCGCGTCGTGTTTGTCGTCCAACTCGGCAAGGGTGAGCTCTAACTGCTGGATCAGCACCCGCTTCTTGAACCTGCAAGAGATCATTGGAAGATGATGGGCTGTTGCCAACTCCTCAAAGGCCATTTCCTGTGGAGCAGCACGGCTTAAAGAACAACAATTTACCAAAGCTCTCAGTTAGCAGCCTCATTTCTTGCCTTAAAATTCACTGTGGGGATATAAATTAAAGCTGGCAAAACAGCCGTACCCTCACAAGACGAGACGATGCACGAGATTGGGCCCACGAGAACGAGACGAGATTTTAGCATTAATTTTTAATACAACTACAATGAAAAAATATGACAAACAAACTTTTGTATTTAACTGAGTCACAGAACAATGCAGGTGCGTTTTGAAATGTTTGAAATTGATGCTTAAATGTGGTGCCAGATGTGCATTACATGGCGGTACGGAGGTGAAGCTCACACCCCTGTGCCTGCTCGCTGGATACTTTTTTTTTTTTTTACCTTTGTTGATGGCTTGTATTTAATTCTTGAAATAATGTATGGCGCAATAAACACTCAAATGCGCACCCTTACTGATAAATGTAACAACCATGACAAATAACGTCGTAAAGTTGAACATGTTTTGACTTACTAGAGTTTCTGCTTGGACAACAACAATGATCAAGCAGCTAAAAAAAACAGCCACACGTCGCTCGCTGAAGCTGTGAACGCCGATGTGCGCTTCCAATAATGCCTTCCACACTGCCACTTCCATATTACTGTAGTGATGCCACAGTTCACAGTCTGATTGGCTTCTGGCCGCCCTGTTGTCGCGATACAGCTTTTCTCCAAACGAGAAATCTTGTCACGTTTTGATCACCCCTAATTTTCAATGATGATCCAATGACGTTGGTTGTTGTGGCGTGATATGTAAGAAGCTGTTGACACACGTTGCACTTATTTCATCTTTAACCTTTTCAAAATACTTCCACACTTTTGGTGTGTGTGGTTTTTTTAGTAGCCATTATGAGCCAATGAGTCCGTCAATGTCGACGGTTATCCTAGCTTCAAAGCTAGCGCGCCCACATTAAGGCGTGGTAAGCATAGGTTTACCTAACACACGGGTTCAATTCTTTAGGCTGTTTTTGTATCAAAATAGGGTATTTATAATAAAAACAAAGACAATCTTTGCAAAAATGTATGCTCAACAGCAGCCGTGGCCACCCTCCCATATTTTTTAAACTTGTTTAGTAGTGTGGAATGTTAAAAAAAAGACTTGATCAAGTGATGTTACTCAAACAGAATAATAGTCAGCAACAGTAGGTATGAGAACACAGACTGGCTTACTTCACTTCTTGATGCATGTGATGTATAGTTTTATCCATAATAGGCATAATGGAGCAAGGCAAGACATGCTCAATGATGCATTTAAACCCAATGTTACTCACTACTGACAGGGGCTGGCTCTTTTCTCCTACAGCCAATGACTTTTTGCTGTCCTGTGGAAGTTTGTCACACTTTGCAAATGTTTAAAACTGAGGTGGATGTTTCAGAAAGCCGTGTGTTGCATCAGTTATTAATTCATGTTTGAAAAACCGCGGTAGAGCGAGGGACGACTGCATTAAAAAACCCAAAACCCAGCAATTTTACGAGAATAAAGTCAATATATTATGATAATAAAGTCAGAACATTATGAGGAAAATGGCCACGGGGAAAAAAAACTAATTTTCCAGGAATAAAATCATAATATTATTAGGAAAAACGTGTAACTTTTTAGAAGCACAAAGATGAAATATAAAACAAATAAGATATTATTTTCTAAAGTCAAAATATTAGGAGACACAAAACAAAACAAAGAATGAAGTTGCAAATTTTGGACCATTGGGTTGGGGAAAAGCTATAATATTAAGAAAATAGAGTCAGAATATTATTAGAATAAAGTCATAACCATCCATCCATCAATCTTCTATGTTGCTAGGGTCACAAGGGTATGCTGGAGCCTATCCCAACTGACTTCGGGCGAGAGGTGGGGTACACCCCAGACTGGTCAGAGTGTACATATAGGGCACATATACACAAACAATCATTCTCATTCACATTCACACCTATGGACAATTTAGAGTCTAACATGCTTGTTTTTGGAATGTGGGACGAAACTGGAGTACCCGGAGAAAACCCACACACGCACGGGCAGAACATGCAAACTCCACACTGAGAGAGATTCGAACCCAGGTCCTCAAGCTCTCCTGACTGTGTGGCCAACATGCTAACCACTAGGCCACCGTGCAGCCCTAAAGTCATAACATTACAAGAAAAAAGAAAATGTAAATGAAAATGTAAACAACAGAAATGGGAAAAAAAGTTCATACTAGTAATACGCTTTTTCATCTATATCACAAAGCTAAGAGATGCAGGCTGTTATTTCTTTGTCGTTTCTCGCTGCATCGCGGTTCGAATGTCGCTCCCTCGCTATATCGTATTTTTCAAACATCAATAAATTAATTAATTAAATGATTGCTGTTTCGTGATTGACTATGGCCTATTATTAGTCAAAAAATATGGAAAGACAAGTTACATGAAGTACAGTATTCTCGTCACTAGGCATCAGTAACATTATGAGACATGACGCTAGATTACATTACTTTACACACTGCATTGAGACTGGTGTCTGAGCCAAGCCGAGCCGACATGCCTTGGCAGAGACAGACATGCCATGACTGAGATCCTATGGTAAAAAAGGTTCTCCTCTCATTCGGTGTGGAAGTGGTAAGTTTTTGGCTTCTTTTTCCTTCTTCCCCACTCCGTTTGAAACACTTTCTTGTTTAGAATAAGTAAACTGGAGGCTAACTACTTAGCTCGGTAGCTTGCTATGCTAGCAGCGGCCGTTTCTTATGTCCCTGCAGTGATACTGTAGCCTGTGCAATGTAAAAGTGACTACTGGGGTGTTATTTCATGTCTACAGGGCTCTAATAATGTTAAAAAACGCATTTAGAAAGTCATAAACAGGTTTTCTCTACTCTAACTGTGAAAATATTCTGTTTATTAAGAATGCTTCTTACTTCGTGGAAATTCACTTATAGCGGATGACTTTGGACCCAATTAACCACAATAAACAAACTTTTACTATAATTTCTTATCATAGCTACATGGGTTGGTTTACAAAATGTCAAATGTCGAAGACCCCTGCTTTAGACAAAGCTAGCAGGCATATTTTTGGACTATGGGAGTCCCAATAGAAACCACTGACATGATGTTGTGGGGAAACAGTGCAAGTGCTGCGCAATTGTCATTATTTCTTACCTGGAGGCCTCTTTGATGGCATGTTGGATGAAGTAGCGTTGGACATTTACCGGTCCTTTCACTTGCTGCAGTAGTCCCAGTATTGCCTCAATGTCTGTCAACAAGAGAAGAAAGCAAAGTGAAACAGGAAGTAAGCAAAGTAATTCTGAAAGTGCTGTTTTATGACCGCATATAAAGATGCAATCCTGTTAAAGTGGGCGTCCATGTAATATAGTGTTTAGGAGATGAGGCCGTTTTTTGCAATGCACGCTTTCACTGGTTCTTACTCACTTCTTCCAGGTTTGCGGACCTCCTTGATGACTCGCGTCCTCAGCTCTGCTTGACTGCCATCTAATGGGGGTATGTAGATGGTCTCCAGCACGGAGGGATCAGCGTCTGCGCTCTCTGTCTGGCTCTGTGGACTCAAACGTTCACAGTTGTATCTCTCCTCTAGTGGCTGCTCCTCTTGACCATCTTCCACCAGCGCTTTCTCCTCTGTCATTTTGGCGTCTTCCCCACGATCCACTGCTCCAGGCGTGGCCTTACCCTCCAGGTTGAGGGAAGATTGGGCCCCTGCTACCAAGTCCATCTCACTGGGCCATTTGTCTCCTGATTCCAGCCCAGGAACGCCATCACCATTACTCTCAATGACCGCCACATTGCCGTCCACTCCTGCAAAGGAAAAAAAAAAAGTCATTATCTCAACAAGAGGTCATTTTGAAACCATCATTTCTATTGTCTTACCCTTGTGCTGTCCTGGTATCACCTTTGGGAGGTTCTGTTGCCCTTGAACTGCAGAAGGACTCTTTCCAATGAGAATGTGGTTGGTATTGACAGGTGGAGTCTGGGGCCGTCGTAGTAACGGTGACATGCTCCGCCTTCTCTTCAGAGTGGCACCAGCATTGGAATCACCCGAATTTCCCCTTTTCTTGTTTTGAGGGCCCACAACGAACTCATCGGCCTCATCGATCATCATTCCCTAGGAAATACAAACATTTATATGTAAAAAACAGCTGTCATCTGGATCCTAAGGTACAAATAGGCAAATGAACATGTTTACATTCATCGCTCCCCACTTAGCACTTAAAATTTTGTGCCTATCACAGCTTTTCAAAAATATATTAATGAATAAATCATGCTGTTTGGTGATTGAATACGGCCTATTATTCCTAAAAAAAATGCATATTTAAGCAAACTTTACATATTTTTTGCCCAAGTTAAGCATTTTCAAGCATAAAAATGGCTAAATGCACAATAATACAAATATAAGGCATTCAGAAGACGCATTCAAAGACGCTGGGATGATATGTAGTATTCTGCTGTACACTGGTTAGTAGGTGTCAGGAATGTTACTGTAATGTTCGGTGAGACACACAAGCGCCAGACTTCATCGCCGGAACAACAGACTGTTATTGCGGGTTTGAATTGTGTCACAACAGACTCAGTAATCCCTAACATGAGCAGCCGTTGCAACTCAACTCCTCAACACGTCTGATGTCACTTCCTGTTTACACCCCCAGAACACATTTACAGCAACACACATGATTATGGGTCTTATGTATGGTTTAAATGGCTTATTTCCTGTTATTATGTCTACTACATTGGGTAATATAAGTGTAAAGGTGACTATAGGGGTGTTATTTTAATCTGTCTGGAGTCTGGAGGGCTCTCATAATGCTTAAAAAACGTATTTAGATTGGGATTTCTATGCTTTAATGACAAAAATGTTCCATTTATAAAGAAGGAATCCTACTTCATGGAGATTCACTTATTACGGTCAGGTCTGGAACCAATGAACCGCAATAAACGAGGTATTACCATAATGGGATTTTCCAGGTTAAAATTACTGACAAATGTGCAATTTGGTCCACAGATTAAACTTCCTTATTATTGTCATCATTATTCTCGGGGCATTGAATCGATCGCAACTGGATTGTTCAGGTTGTCTAAGAAGGCGTTTCGCCTGTCATCCTCCCACATACGGTACTATGCTGTCCTTTCATCTCTTCCTAAATAATTCCAACATTTAGCCTCGAACAAATAAACAAGGCACATCCACCTTGGGTTCAGGCGTGGTCATGACCATGATTACATCTGAATGGAATGTTAACAAAGGTGATACCACCGAAACGACCATCTTTGGCGGGCAGAGGCCCCACTCAATTGTGTCCTAATGACGGTCATTTCACACCACAAAAGAGCGTAACCATTACTGTCTGGACATGCCTCCTTCTTTAGAGGATAAATACATTGGATCTCGCACCAGTTTCTCAGACTAAAGCTGTCCTATCTAGTCACTCAGCATGAACGGATGAAGCTTGCTCGGATGAGAGGCGAAACGTCTTCTATGACAACAGTCCTGTTGCGATCGATTCAATGCCCTGAGATTACAATGACCTGGATGAATGAGGATATTGACATGCCTATCATTATTATTATGATATTATTCAGATCAGCATCAAAGCTACAAGAGGCCATTGTTCGCAATCAGGGAATTTTTGCCACTTGAGTGGACTCTCAAAAATGTAATGGGTGCATTGCATTACATAAAAAAATCTAGGTTGATATATCAAAAAGTGTATACAGGAAGTTGCAGACAAACAAACCGACAGATGAAAACGTCCTCGCTAGGATGTATCAAAGAGCTGCTACATTCTATTACTACCTTCTTATCCTGCTTGAAAGGATTCCCAAACGTATGCAGACGCTTAGGTTGATCTGGGTCGATCTCTCTCAGAGGAGACGGCATCATCTTCAGGTACTCTTGGTAGTTTCCCATCTGAGCCACGGGAATACTGTGCAGGTAATCTAATAAGCGCAGCACATTGTGTCAGCAGTGATACACTGTAATTAACCTACTGGACTTAAATGTGGGCTGTAATTCCAAAATGGATTATTGCAACACCAGGAGGTGGTAAATAAATACCTTCATCTTGACCTCTGATTAGTTTTTGTGACGTCCTCAGTAAGTTGGAGCGCATTCGAGTGAGCTGATCCAAAAGATTCCGTCTTGGGATGTCGTATGCATTTCGATAACTTTGAGGCTTTACATCCTGTGAACGGGACGTCTCTAGTTATTCTGCACAAGGCTCGAATGTCCTGATTGTCCTCCACCCACCTTATTGAGGAGTGCGATCTGAAAACCTGCAAACTCCTTGACGTTGATGTCCACCATGCGAAGTGGAACCTCTCCAGTGATTCCCTGTAGTAGCTGTTTAAAGTCTCGCCGGTGGGCCAGAGACAGTGAGCTGGAGTGGTTCTTCACCCTTATGCCAGTTTCCTGGGGTGCCTTCTTCCCCACAGACACAATTAATCGCTCAGACTCTATCTTTGCCTTGATGAACGAGAGAAAAGACACCATTTTACAACTCTACTACTCTCTTTCTCTTTGCTAGTCAGTATTGACCAAGAATGTTCTTGAGGGTATCAACTCATTTTAGGTCGCATGTGGTAGTTGCTTTTTGACAAGTATTATCGTGGAATGCTTTTTCCCGACACAACCCTCTCATTTGCCCAGGCTTGGGGTCAGCACTGGCACGTTTTTTGGCACTGACTGAGAATAGAACACACGGCAACTGCACGAAAGCCAGTAGCATGTACCGCTACACTACTTACAGGAGGCTTTTTTCTTT
Source organism: Dunckerocampus dactyliophorus (assembly GCF_027744805.1). NCBI lineage: Eukaryota > Metazoa > Chordata > Actinopteri > Syngnathiformes > Syngnathidae > Dunckerocampus > Dunckerocampus dactyliophorus. The sequence continues at coordinate 18,442,639 of NC_072829.1, read as the reverse complement.
TTTGTGAAAGCGTCACAAAAAGGTAGTGGTGATGGCAAGAGAAACACATGATGTGACTTCTCTGTGTTTGCTACCAAGTACAATATGACAAATCCTCCCTCCCCGCTTCCTATAAGTCCTGTTCATCAAAGTTCTGTTCTCACATGATTCTAAATTTGAACAATTAGCGTTCCATAAGGGACTGCGTTCAACCTTGGTTTTCCACTTCCACTTCCACATTGGTCCTATCTACCATCTATTGAATGTGTAATTATTGTTATTGCCATATTGAATATAATTATGATTATCAACTACTTTGATTACCTGTAAACTCTGAAAATGTGAGTGTGAAATACTAATCAATAATATTTACGAAAGTATTTCAAAGTATACTGGTTAGATTTGATGTATGTGTTATATGTTTTATAGACAGAGGTAGATCATTGAATAAAACAAATAAAACAAAACTGCACATTTCAGATTGGCCTTTTATTGTGGGCAGTCTAAGGCACACCTGTGCACTAATCATGGCGTCTAATCAGCATCTTGATATGGCACACCTGTGAGGTGGGATTATCTCAGCAAAGGAGAAGTGCTCACTATAACAGATTTAGACAGATTTGTGAACAATATTTGAGAGAAATGGTGATGTTGTGTATGTGGAAAAAGTTTTAGATCTTTTGAGTTCATCTCATAAAAAAATGGGAGCAAAAACAAAAGTGTTGCATTTATATTTTTTCAAGTGGTTATACTCATATTTTTTTAAATAAATATAGTAATTTTATATATATATTTACTATATTTATAGTAGGAGGTAGATCTTTGGGACTTGGTCATTTTAAAAGTAGCTCGCAGGCTGAAAAAGTGTGAGCACCTCTGCGCTACTGGAATAACCTCACTGTACAGTGTAGTAGTGATGCAGGCCGCAATTTAAGTGTCATTTTTTTCTTAAACTTTGGGTCATGGGTTTGATTCCAGCTGTCTCTGACATACTGTCCTGTGTTACTATCTAACTATGAACCATTGACTTTCTTGTGACAGACAATTGTGATCTTGATGATGATGTGTTGGTGTCGCCATATAAGTCATTGTGAAGAGGATGGTTTATTACAGGTCCTCATTTTTCACTTAAGAATTAGTGACACATGCGAGCACACTCCCAAACACAGTTCATTATGTATCATAGTGTCTCCTATGAACAAGAACAAAATTAAAATAATCCTGGTGGCCTTAACTTGAGTCAACAGCGCCCCCTGTTGTGGTGTGCAAATTACAGGCCATTTCTCAGAGCTTGTATGTGTACTGTAATGTAGAGTCCATTGTGTATGGAACTGCAAGGCGGAAGATTAGTGACAAAAATCACGTGACAGCGGTAAGATTGTGACAATAGTCACGTGACAGTTTTTTGTAGTTGTAGAATTGTTTTTTAGACTTGAAGGATATTTTTTTGTAATTGAAAAAATATGTTCCTTTGTATGTGTAAAACATGCTGTATTTGTTTCTGAAGCAGGATGTATTTGTATTTGCAAAACAAAATGCATTAGTTTGTGAATGATATTTTGTACTGGCAAACCACACTGAGTTTGTTTGCGAATCGTTGGGTGCGAGTATAACATGTTTTGTGTGTTTGTGAGGTTTTGGAATGATTTTAACTCCATAGTCCTCAGTTTACGACGTTCCGTGATACCACATTTCGTGGTTACCAATGCGCTGCAAACACGACACTCGCTCGAAAACTAGTCACAATGCAGTGGCGGAAGAATATACTATGTGCTCAATTTTGGCTGCACTTGTCTCAATCGCGTCACTGTCACGACCATCATTGAGGATAAACATCGTATTGAAACGTCTACCCGGACGTTGTAAGAATTGATCAACAATCTCTTTATTGCAAAAACAAATGAAGCTACTGCTGGCTGCAACCACGGCAAAACATCAGCAAACTCAACTGTCCTTCCAGCCATTTATTTTCTATGCCTCTTAATCCTCACACTGAACAGTCCTCTACACTTATTATTATTTGGCAGCTTTGTTAGCTTGACACTGAACATATGAGGTAGCCATTTAGCCACCAGGTAAGTAAACATGGTAGCATGGCTTCTCCAAAATAGCCAATAAGTCAAATGACTTATTATGCTCCGCCGCAGCTTCTTCTTGGGTTCCTCAACTAGCATTACCTTGTCCAAGTGGTGGCGTTTGAGGTACGCTTGGAGGTTGGTGGTATTTCCCACGTATTTTATGGTTGAACGACACAGCTTGTAAACCACCATACTTCTATCTAAATTGTGGCCTCCTTTTTAAAGCCCAAGTGCTCCCACACATACGATTTTAAGCATCAACATGCTGAACTAATGTTTACTGCCGCCATTGTCTTTCTTGCGCTGACTGTGTGAACCGGAAGAGGAAGGCATCGGCATCTTGCTGGAAATGCTTGATAGCGACCTCATTGCTTTTCCAGGTGGAACATAGGGGAGTTGAATGGGATTTCTTTGTAAACAAAATATCGATATATGTCTCATCCACGCCACGGACATGTAAGAGAATACAAACAGCTGTAAGTGACAGCCATGAATGCCAGTTATTTTATTCAGGAAAATTTACCCCAATTTTAATGCAGTTGAATTTGTAATTGTGAAAAATATGGACATTTTTTGTACAATCTGTTTTGTTAAACCACTATTGGTAACATATGCTGGTGGTGGTGTTGTTATATTTTTTGCGTACAGTTTCACACAGCCTCTTTAACACGATAGATAACTTCCAGGTCGCTACCCTATCCTTGAGCAAGTTAACTCTCCTATCATCCTTGGGGTCAATTTGACCCCATTCAATGTTTGTCACCCCGAGGACCACCTGTACTGACATACAAGACTATGGAGTCCTGTGGGGGTGGTGTGTTTACCTGCTGGCTGAGCTTCTTCAAATAGGAGATGACACTGTAACTCAGACCGCAGTCCATGCTGTCTCCAATTAAATTAGGTGCCCCCATCATCCTCAGGGCCTTTTTTAAAGGCTGTCAAAAGATAGCGAGAAGAATATTTTCAATGCACCCTCATGCCTGAAGTGTTGACAAAAGGCCGTAGAAGAAGTGACAGTGACTTACTAAGAGGTAGTACGGAGGCATGGTTTTCAGGTACATCTCAAAGGCTTGTCGCCACTTGAGGTTTGGCTTTAGTTTGTGCACTTTGAACAAGTCATCTGAAACAAGAGTAATGAAAAGAGTGACGAGCAGCGGTTGATGACATCATTTACAGTCAGATAATGGCTTTACTTGACTGTTTTCACTGCAAACAATGGTAACCAGAAAGCTTTACATCATTAGACCAATTGAACATTAAAAAGCTGTATGTCTCACCGAGGAGTGGGAGGAGCACAGGGTAGTTGTAAGGCATGACAAAAAGGTTGACACATGTGAGAGTGGTGCTGGCTTTCAGGTAACCAAAAGGCTGTCCCAGGTCATTTTGCTTCCCACTGCTGCTGACAAACACCTGAAGAATGAAGACTGATGTTTTTTTTTCTTCATATCAAGTCAAGCATCATTGTGTCAGCAGGCATTTATGTGTCGAATCACGCGGAACCAAATAGGTATGATCGGTATGTGTTGTGAATATTTACCTGCCAGCACATGTGTGGAGACTTCCTTTCCAGAATGTACTGGGTGAGAGGAGAAGGCTCCAGTTCATATTTGTCAAACGGAAGCTTGTCTATCACCATGGGCTCACAGTCCACACAGGAGAAACGTACCACCGGATGGGCAGTCCGAGGGGGCTGGGAGGAGGGGACATTAAAAAAAAGCAGATGCAAAAATGTCCTTATTATAGCAGTTGTAGTTTGCAGAGAGTAGTCACGGGCCGGTACGAGATTCTGACGGTATGATAACCTTGGGCAAAAATAACACGGTTTCATGGTATTATAATTACAGCTGTAGAATGTGTTATTTTGAAATATCTTCATTGAAAAGAAGATAAAAAAAAACCCTTCTCTGTTGAACAGTCATTTCTAAACAATACAATTAGAACATGATGGAAGTAGAACATATGTATTAAAAAAAATAATAATAATAAATTAATTATTTCAAAAATAAATAATAAATAAAATGTAGTCTACTGTGGCTAATCCTGCAACTCATGTCACAAGACCATAAATATTTTCTTAGTAAAAAAAACAAAAAACATAGCAAAACGCAAATAAATGCAATTACTGGCTCAATCAGTGGCTCAAGAAGGTCACAACATAAATAATAATAATAAAAAATGCGTATTTGTTCAATTTTGATTAATTTGCTTGCTTTCACTTCCATTTCCAGGTCATGTGATTGTTGTTAGCAACTGTTGCTAAGCAGTTGTTTTTTGATGTTCAGTGGAGAGTAAACGGTTTATACCTCTTAACCTCGACTCCTGTCTCGTTCTGAATCACATCTTCAGATTTGGCGACCTTCGACGTGAGTAGTATGTCGACCGGTAACGATGGTAACAGCGCGGCCGTACGGGTATAATGAAACGTGTGCGCTCTACTGTGCATGTGTATAACAAGGTAACGTGTTGTAAATGGAGTAAATTTCCTAAGTGTGCATCCCCTTTGAAGGAATTTTTCACGTGAGTACAATGTTTTCACTAAGTAAGGCTATATTAGTGTATTTTGGCATTTACTATACGTTGTACTATACGCTGCAACATGCAGTGTCAATACATGTTTACACTACAAGCGATTAAACAATGACATTTATGACGTATTAGGTTATGATTTTCACATTAACATGTCGAAAATGTTCTTAAATAGTGTTACCTGCTTTCACATTAATTTGATAGTGGCAAAGCCAGGTGAAATACACACTAAATCCACACTCTACGGGATGCAGAACTCTGTGAGCACACACGTCTCGTCACAGCGGCGCCACTTGATGCTAACAAGGCAGCTAACATTGGTGCTATCTATGCCATTACGGTTAAGTTGCCAGACTTTTGCCGACACAGCTGTTTTCAGCACATCGAAGCCAAGTTCCAACTGCGAGAAATAACACAGGAATAACATACAGTGGCCGCACTGGACTTCAACTTTCTCTCATACCACAGGAAAAGTATGACGGACAATTTTAGTGGTTTGGAAACGGTGACTTTTTATACCGTGGTATACCTCAAAACTAGTAACTGACCCATGCCCAGCAGACAGATACCAGAGTTGCACATTTGATTCAATGAGCTGTAAATCAATTACCAATTAGCTCTTGGCAGATTGGAGATCAGCAGACAAATTCCAAAACAAGACGAACAAAAAGCAGCCTAATGTCTCTGCTTACCAGCGTAGGAGAGTTCTGGTCCGGCCAGAAGGACTCTGGTATGGGCCAATGCCCAACTGGCACCCCTGTTTTGGGGTTGGGCCGCACATAGATGAGTTTGTGGCAGCTGTGCCACAGCTGCGGGCTGAAGGATGACACAGATCGACTTGATTCTGAGTTTTCTACAAAACAGGACAGGACATTGTTGACTGAGAAGAAGACATTAATCAGTTGTAAAGGAAAATTAAAATGGGGATTTCTGGGACAACAGTTCTCCTTTCATTGGAGTATGGCACTGTGAAAGAAAATACAAACTTCCCGCAGCTTTTTGTCACTCAAAGTTTTCATTAGTTGAGGCCAAAATTATTAGCCTCCTTTATGAAATCAAATAAAACCCCTGTCTTTTTAATGAAATGGGTCATAACCCATATTGTTTATGGTTTGTGTGTGTTCACGAGAACAAAGTCTTTCGGCATAAGACAAAATTAACATTTTTATTTATTTGCGGAACTGAAACAAGAAAAAGATGAAAATATACTGTATATATATAATGACCAAAATTAATATCCTTTGGCAGTTAATTAATAGTCAAAAGGATAGACTTTCTGATACTTTCTTTCTTTCTGATAAACCAAAAATAATGACTTCTGGTAGTTTCTAAATAAGTTAGCACATGTCTCCTGAGGAATGTTAGCCCATTCTTCCAAGGCAAATTTTTCAAGATCATCCAAGTTGCTTGGCCTGCATGCACTTGTGGATTCTCCATAAGATTGAGATCTGGGCTCTGAGAAGGCACTCCAGAAGCCTTCATTTTGGTTTCCTTCAAAAACTGAAAGCTCAAGTTTGCTATCATCAGACCAAAGGACCGACTTCCCCAGATTTAAGATTCTCTCTGGCAAACTTCAGTCAAGCTTTGATGTCCCTCTGTTAGAGCAATGGGGTTTTCTTGGACCATGGCGATCAAGAGCCCTCATAACAGTCTATTTGAAACATCAGGTCCAGTGGTAGCCAGTTCAGTGATAATCACCTTTTTTTTCTTTTTAAACAGATCTGGGGCTTCATGTTCACATCTCAACTATTTTTCTCGCCAAAAAATCTGGCATTGTTCACCACGTCCCAACTTATTTTTGACAGGATTGGTTTGTATGTGCTTTGCAATGATGCAGCTCTAGCGACTGTGAAATGTTTAGAAATGGCAATATATCCTTCAACACTAAAAAAGCGCATCAACCATCCTCGGTCTTCTGTCCAGACTGATTTATTTACTTTTTGACATGATATCACTTCTTAACAAGATTTAGGAGCAACTCTAGACCAATGCATTTTGATCAAGTAGTCAGGTGATCCTAACCCTGCTTCTTGGAGTCGCTTCAATAAAATGTATTGTTAACTGACTGCTCAGGTTTCATTCAAACCTTTTATATTCAAAGGTGTACCAAAATGGGGACGTATCACAGATGAATGAGTTTCTAAATAAAATGTGCCAAATATTTCAACCATTGGGCAATATTTTACAGAAATGTTGAATAGTTCTTAGGGGGCTAATAATTTACCTCAGCTGTACATGTACTGTATCACTGTTAGAGAGCCCAAACTTTTTACATGTTTATGTCATTGTGTCTCACTGATAATGCTTTTTCGTCAAGTGTTGAGATCTCACACTTTGTTCAGCGGTCCATGAACTCACCATGGGTGTGTGCTGTGACTGGCTACAAGGTGACTCCCATTCCATCTGTTCAATGATCATCTTTATCATTCGTGAGTGAGTACCAATACTTTATATTTTAAATGGGTCTAATAAGTGTGTGAGGCCTATTTGGGGATTCAATCTGGATTGTGAACAAGTGAACAATTGGGGAGAGAAAATACGAGTTCTGGAGCTAAATCTAATGCAGTAATTATGACAACCACTTTCATTGCAAATGTTGATCTGAAATTGCAAGGGAACATCAGCATCAAGCTAGAAGGAGGGTTTCGGGGAAGGGGAGGAGCTGTGTGTCAAAAATAGACTATATAATGTAATAATATCTAATCTATCTGGGTATCTATGAGCGTATATCAATTACTCGCATGTTTTCGCTGGCCGCAAAAAGCAGGGTTCTACTGCACGTGATAACTCACCTTCCCCTACAAGAGGAGGATCTGGCCCCGTTTTCTCAAAATTAATGACAACACCACTTTGAACTTTTTGAACTAGAGACTCCAGACACTGGTTCAGCATTCTCTGAGTTCGCACGCAGTATGAGCGCCCTGAGACAAAAACAAGAATGTGTGCTACTAACACAGAAAAAGTGCAGACATTAAACATTTACTCTAAATACTACAGCAGCGTATTTAGGCGAGAATGTCAAACCTCCTGTGACTTCACACATTTGGGTGATGGCAGACTCATCGGTGGGGACACTACCGAGCTGTTCGTTGTCTGCCGTGGCTGCTCCCGGGAGCCGAAGCACCAGCGCAAACAACCTCTGGTCCCAGCGGAAGGGCTCTTTGGTCAGCTCGCTGCCAGCCAGAGGGGAGTTTAGAGGCAGGTGCAGCTGCACAGGGGCAGAATAAAGGTGCATAATATATAAACAAAGTAATTTCTGAACAGCTGACTTTATCAAGACCATCGCAATGCAATTGTGTGGTTTGATCTCTCACCTCGTCTGGGACCCCCGAGCTGTGGGTAAGTTTGTTGCCATCTGTGATTGTGATGATCACGGATGGCTCAAGGAAGAAAGGGTTACGCCCCTGCAGAGAAAACAGCGATCATGAACAAATGTAGACAAACTACTCAACTATCCATCAGTATTCTGTATCTTGGACGTCATCAAAAAAATGGTATAATGGGCCATAATGCAAAACTCCACACAGAGTGAAGATGTTCAAAAACTCTGACTGAGTGTGGACAGGTAAAACTGCGCTTTTTGGTTGTGCAACATTATCACATGTTTTTAAACCTTATTTAACACCAGAACATGAAGTTATTGACTTACGGATGTTGTTCATTTCTGGCATCGGTAGATGCACGCGCATGCAACATATAACACGCACGGGCGATTAAAAAAGCATTCATAATGTTTATTAGGCTCCTTGTAAGTGTGCGCTGATTTTAAAAATAACGTACACGTCATTGTACATCTAATACAGGGGTGTCCAATGTGCGGCCCGGAGGCCATTTGTGGCCCGAGGCACGTTCTAAAAATATAATTTAACAACTAAAAAAAAAACCCAAAACCCCCCAAAAAACAGCAGAAATGGAAAAATCTGCAGTAACTTTACAAGAATAAAGTCAAAATATGAACAGAAGTTGTTGGATCTAGTGAGATTATACAAGTATACTTAATGTTGTGGCTGGTGAGTGTATGTGGGTTACTTATAAATAGGGATGCTCCGATCAGGGTTTTATGCTGCCGATTCCAATACCGATACCGATCATCCATGGACTGAAAATGGCAGATACCGATCACATGGAGTAATTATACATTTTTCAATTTATTTATGATACAGTACATTCTTTTGGCCATATGATATGAAAAAAGGAACCATAAAATCACCTTAATTTCGACAAAAACATATTTGACTTTTTCAAGAGAACATATATCACTGGTGAAACTTACAGAGGATGTGACGCCTTCTTTAAGGAGACTTTGGACGTGAGTGTACATTGGTGGAGCTCTAGCAAGATGTCCAAGTATGTGAGAGAGAGCACTTTATTTATTTTTATTTTATTTAACCAGATAAAAAAACCTGTTGAGATCAGGATCTCTTTTACAAGGGTGACCTGGCCAAGAGGTCAGCAGCACACGTCACACGTAATAAATGTACAAATCTAGGAGGTGACAAAATACAACGTATATGAATACACATACTTTGTAAAGTGCAGGTGTTTTGTGATAAATACATAAAAGCTATTAAAAAACAAAGGCACTGTTCTGTGGTCTCACGCTCTTTGTCCAACAGCAAGGACCGAAATGCTCCAAAAGGGATGAGTTCTGAGAGCTTTAGTTCAGCCTGTAAAAAATTCCACGCTGTGAGGGCTGCAAAACTGAACGCTCTCTTCCCCAGTTCAGTTCTGACACGAGGAACAGAGAGATGGAGGGTGTCACAAGATGGCAAGGCGTAATGACTTTCAGTTCTCTGAAAGTCAACTGGCGAACCCGGTGTCTTCCACCGCTGAGAAAGACTGGTCGTCTCGTCCGAGTTAGTTCATTTATTTTTTGGGTTATTTGCTTAGCCTTCTGACTGTCACGCACATACGGGCGAGTGTTGTTCACATGGCTTCATTATCTTCTGTTTGACTCATGATCACAAAGTGAGCCTCGAAAACTCAACATACTCTGTCAAGTGTTTGTTCTTCAAATGCCGTGTTAAATTAAAGCTTTTTAACGTGCTACCCCCCCGCAAGATAATTTTCGTAGCATATATTGGTAGTTAAGTTCCACACGGCAGACATGATGTTTTCGTGAAGGAAAGTGGGCAGGGCACAATGCCCAAGACGTTAGTTAGGGTAAGACACTACACTGCACGCATGGATCATTGCGTGCTGCAATAGCACGAGCTACATGTGATCGGCTTTTGTGATCGCATGCCGATCATGTGATTTTTCACAGACATCGGCTGATACTGATCGGTGGCCGATTGCTGGTGCATCCCTACTTATAAACATATATAATTTCATTTAATATAAATTAAATCAGAACTAATCATTCAGAAAATATTCACAATAAAAAACACGAATAGCAAAAATATAAATAAAAAATGTAAACATAAATTGTATGTATATTTTTTCCAACTATTATGACATTAAATAAACATCACACATTTTAAGTAACAGCACTCTCAGGGAATTGAATCGCATCTGGGCTGTTAAGGTTGTCTTTGAAGATGTTTTGCCTCTCATCTGAGCAGGCTTTGTCAGTTCATGCTCAAAGACTAGATAGGCCAGAAGTGTCCTATCTACAAGTATCTACTGTATCTACAGTAGTCCTATCTAGTCTGTGAGCATGATCAGCCTGTTGTTGTAGATTCAATATGACCTGGAAAAATTTGAATATTCACAGGCAAGTAACCGTACCGGCTCTGTAAATGCAGGAGCTGACTAGAGAGTCGTACTAACAACACAGCGGAAAACAACAGTGGCGCCACCTACTGTACCTGTCCATAATTGTCTATGCCGGAGACGAGGCGGTTGAGGTTAAGCAGGTCAAAGGCTGTGCGAAGAGCGTGGCCTAACGTTGTCAATCCGGACGCTTGCAAGTTCTTCAGCTCACACATGAAGGTGGCGTGGTTCTCCTTCCAACCTGCCTGAAAGATACACGGTGTCAGTTTGAACACAGTAGAAGTAGAAGAGCTAGAATAGAATATATATAATTTCATCTGAAATACTGCAATACTAGAAAATAGTGAACGCAGCCTTCAACCACAGAATGGCTCAAAGGCAAAAACAACACCTTGGCCAAATAATGACATTTTGCATCTTAATGAAACATGACTGACTGTAAATAGAAGACAGCTAGAGCCATGCAGAAGAGTCTCATTTTCTATAAGAGTGTCCAAAAATACACCTCCCACTGCTGCCTGTTCTCTGTGTGGAGTCCCATAGGAGAGGATGTGGGTGTGGAACTGCTCTTAGACTTTCCTCCAGTGAGGTCAAGTACTTTAGTGCTGTAGCTTCATGCTTAATCTAAGGATGACCTGCAAGCTTACCGCTTCCCATGTCCAAAAGGGAGGGGCAGAAGAGAGCTTCAAGTGTCTGTATCAATGTGTTTTCTTAGAACATTGTCACAGGGTAGAATTATGGATTAGCAGTCCAAACCCAGAATGTGGGTGGAATCTCATTGCTGTTGCACATATAATATTAGGTCATTCAAGCCACAGTGCTCAGTGGCTGAGCCAAACAGAGAAGTACACCAGACATACACTCCAGTACATACACGCTTTGCAAAAGGCATAAAGTATAAGGCCTAGATTGCACTCAATAATTTAGACTACAGATTATTTTCTTTTTTTTTCCCCACCCAACCGCCGCTCTCTCCTTCTCCATCAACAATTTATTGCCAGTGTAACTGCACAATCAGAGCAGTCCCATGCAGTAAAACCTTGTCCTTCCAGCATAATCCTTCATGCACAAAGGAGACACACACAACATAAGGCAAGCAAAGAAGGGAGGAAAAACAAATGTTGCATCTTGGATTAAGAAATGTAAAACTGGATTTGCACTATTAATGAATGTAATGAGTGCATATCAATCACAGCATAACATGGATGACAATATCCATTTTTAGGCTTATACTATGATGACCTGCAATGCTGATCAGAGAAAAATGCTCAAAATAATTGATGAGAATAAGGAGCCAAATGTCAATCATCTCTTTGTATGAACTTCAATGTGTCTTAATTCCACCGCTTTGAAAAGGAACTATAAAAATAGTCATGGAACAGTTATTACACTGCAAAGTGTTGTGGTATGCATAAATTATACAGAAAAGTGTTTCAATGTTGTAAATGGGTGAGTACCTTTAAAAAAAACCCAAATGTTTACTCGGGTGTGTAGCAGTTTTTCCAACAATGTGCATATGTCTAATACTAGAGTGCATCCCCATGCATCCCTGATTCAGCATTCACGGCTCCGCAAATAAAAAAAATTGGGTAATTAAAAAAATAAAAAATCTCCATAAATACGCCTTTTTTTCTGCAGAAAATACACCTCATTTACCTTAAGCCGGTAATAACTTATAAATATGTGATAACACAGGCAAAATGTACAGCGTACATGTACAGTACCACTGTAAAAAAGCCCAAAATTTTTCCATGTTTATGTCTTTATGCTTCACTGATAATGTTGTGGTCCTTGAATTCACCACAGTTGCGTGTTGTGAGATGCAAAGTTGTTTGGCCACAGCCACTCGCAGCAACTTGCAGCGAGGTGAACCCAAATATAAAAACAAACATAAACATACAATGGTCAATCATTACTGGAATTACAACAGGCAAGCAGTTATGGATTATGTCGATGAGGCTTGGAGAAACGCCTTCTCTAGCCTGCTAGCTTCTAGTGGTAGCCCGACAACCAGGCTAAAGATTGTGTGACGAGGGACGGTTCTGGAGCTGAATCTAATCTAATAATTCCAACAGTCGCTTTTATTGCAAATGTTGATCTGAAATCGGAGGACAACGTCAATGTCAACCTAGCAGGTGGGTTTGGTGGGGGTGGAGCGAGCTGTGTGTCAAAAATAGACATTTTTATGGGCGTATCAATTCCACCATTCGCTGGTGGTCTCTGACTGTAACCCACGCAAAAAGTGGGGCTGTACTGTAGAAGAGAATGCTAATTTATTTAGGGAGCAAATAAATAACTATGCACTTAAAAGCAAGAAAGTAAATGCAGAGATGGTCGAAATTGAACCGAGGCTAATATCACTAATATATCATCTAATTAAACAGCTGACATGTATACCTTCTAAAAATGAGAGAACAGAGGAGAGGACAGCGCAGGGTTACAGTATTGCAACGGTATATTAGAAAAAGCACCACTTCACAGAACTGCTTTGCTGTAGAAAAAAAAATGATACGTTCCATTACACACTCCAAAAATGTCTGCTTTAATCATGGAAACAGTGTGTTGTGCTATTCTCCTCCTACACTGACCTATACCACCTTATATAAAAGGGATGGCTCATTTCTTATGTATGAAAAGACATTATGATGGACAGCTGTAATAATCATCTCATCTAATGCAATTATTTTAGTGCAGATTTTATAGTATAGTAAACAATGACTCCCTAGATGTTATGGCATCGCTGGAAGGTCAAAGCACTTAGAGCGGCTTTTTTTTTTAGTGTACGATACCATCTCCGCTCAGCTCGACCTGCCTCATTGGTGGTCATCTTTGCGTGCCGCGGGGAACTCCGAAAACCACAAGGCATTGAACACATTAATAATGAGATACAAGAACAAACAACAACATTACAGGATTTTTGGGGTGACTGAGCAAGAAAGGGGACTGCTGCAGCAAAGCGGAGATTGTGGAGTATAGCCACAGTCAGGCACTGCACCTTAGCTTCACACAGTAAATGTTTTCATGAAGACTTTTTGTATTCATTCAAGCCATAAGGAAGTGACCTTGTGGCTTGTGTGCTTGTCTAGTGGCAAGCAAGCAAACAAGCAAGCTGAACCTATTGTAAAGGTGCAGTCAAGTACGCTGTCCTGTCTCATCATGCTTTCAAGTATCACAAGTAAACACGGCTACACAAATGAGTAGCTATTACACGTATGCTGCAGCTTGGACAATAACCACTTCATACGCAGATGGTTGAATTTATTGAACCTGTGTGTCAACACAGTCATTACAAATCACAATAATGGATATTACAGAATGGAATAGCATGCAGCCCTACCAGTATAATGTGATAAAAGTTGAGATAACTTATTCTTGTGTTATTCTAATTTTAACATGTTCAACATCAGTCCCCCTTTGCGCTGGTGTTATACAAATAGGATGAAAATTCACCTGGCATGAAAATCATAGGGTCAGGTGGCAGGTTATAAAACAAGTCAACAGATGACACGAGGGCTGTGGAATTATTGTAGTGTGTCACAGGTTGCATCAACGTGTCCTTGAAGCCAGTGTGTATGGAGGCTTTTATTGCTATATTTATTAAAACCTTATATTTATTTCAACTGTGAGCCAATGGTAAATGAATAGGGAGACAGCCGGGTGTTCATTTTAATACAATATGTCAACAAAGATGAGGCCCTAAAAATATGTATATAAATATAACAAGGATGCGTGGGCGTGTGAGATTGATAGTGTTAAGCAGGCGGTGAATGTGATTGTGTTGAAACACAGTGCTGGCAGTATCGGCATGAAAAATAATCATCATATTTTGTTCCATCGCACTCACACATTTCGTGAAGGAGGTTTATCAACTTTCAGCTCAGGTTTGGCCAATGGTAGTACGCGAATATGGCAAGGGGCGGGGCGAAAGTTGACAGGCACGCCCGTCGACCAATTGGAACAGTGAACTGCGAGGAAAGGATGACGTCACGGCGGCTAATATATTTCTACGCCTCCATCTCAACGCCCGAGAGTTTTCTCTACACAAAAGCAAAATGTCCGCTGGATGTGAGGAGGCAGTGCTGCCCTGCTTCTGCGGATAGCGCCAACAAATAAATTGCCGCTCTTTTGCTGCGAGGAAGCCAACGACAGCTGGCAACACAGCAGACGGACAATAAAATCCCACTTACAGAAAAACAAGTTGGACTGGCAAATGTAACAATTGTATCATTGCTAATTACCTTCACTCCGTATGGTGGCTCATCGAATGTAACTAGCATGTACCTGTCGCCTCTACTAGCCGGGTCTCGGGCACGCAGCTGTCAAAAAAGGAAAACCAAAACAACATATATTAATTTCGACCGATTTCGCCCAAGGAACCCTAAGAGCACCAAAGGTGAACACTTGCTGGAAAAAGTCGGGGTAAAAGCATTCGTTACCTTCATAAAGACCTCAACCGCGCCTTTAGCAATGTCCAGATACGTCGTACCCAAATAAGTGCGCTGATTCATAGAGGCGGACGTGTCTAACAGGAAAACTAAAATAGGCATTTTAAATGGAAAGCCGCTGTTGTATGCTTTTCTAAATTAACTGTTAGCCACATATGACCTATAGTATGGCCAAGCAGTTCACACATGTGTGTATATATTTGTTAGAATAAGCCCCCCCCCTCCTGAAGAGGGCCGTTGCCTCTGCCCTCCCTCTATCCGCCTTTCCAGTGCTCTGTCTCGGCTCGCGCTCTTCAACTTCTGCTCCCTAGCAAAAGGAACGCCCCTTCCCTCCTCTACAACGCCATTGGCTCAACAGGCGTGCAATGGACACGCCCCGTAATGTAGAATCTATATAAACAAGCAGCAACGAGGTCGACGTTGTGGGTAGTGTAGACATGAGGTTTTGCTGACGTTGTTATCGATCTAATACTTCGTAAATCTAGGGTGAGCATTGTCGATACCGATACTTTTAACTTGAAATTTAATTCCCTTTTATTACACACTACTATTACAAAACTACGATTGGCTCTCATTCAAATTCTTCAAAGCCCACATGTAGACAAGGGGTTCCCTGAGTGTATTAGCGTATAAAAATATATTTGAACAACACAACAAAAGCAAATACATTTATGAAAACACACATAGAAGACTGAAAAATATTGATATTATCACGATTGTATCAATCGAATATTGATAACACTCATTGTACCAATACAATCAATATTGCGATCGGTCCATCCCCCAAGTGTGAACATCCGGCTGCATATTGTACACGATGTAGTTGTATTTCTATGTTGTCATGTTAAGATTACTTGGTGAATATGCTACTTTTCTGAGACCCTTATTTCGTTCAAGACACACAGCAACACGCGGAGCTTTTATTGTGAAAGCCGGAACTGCTGTGTTTTGTTTAAGCGCTTGACGGGAGTAAATGTTGGACGGTGAGACGCAACTGTGTGACAAAAAAGTGGCTCCCGAGTTTATGGCGGTTGTCCTTCCTCCATGTTAAGCTTTCTCAACGTCAAAAGACCCTCGGTTACATTAGTGGCAGCGGTGGGACCTTTCCAGTTCAGAAAGCCAGCTTGGACTCACCGGCCCACATTAAAGCTGTCAAACATACTCCTGGCCTTAACAACAAAAACTCTGGGCGTTACATCCTCAGCACAGAAAAAAAATAAGGGTCTCAGAAGAGTAGCTCTATAGATACACAACACACTGTATTTTCTTTTTAACTACACTATTACAACAAAAAATATTATTTACTTAGATTAAAAAGTGCCAACATATAAATAAACATATTTAGAGATGGAACATGTTGTCTGTATGTATGCTAGCTTAGCATGACATCTGCATGTTACATAAAACTGTCAACAAATTCACTCAACAAACTTAATGGTTGTACAGCATACTGCGAACACTTGTTCAGAATGCGCTAGTAAACACGACCATAATGACATGAATGACCACGATTGATTTTAAGTCGTGTAGTTGACGTTGTGCACGTTCTTCAGTCACCAGTCGTCCCAGCATGCACAGCGCGCAGTCTGCTGCAGCCTCTTATTGACAAAGGGAAAAAAAAGGATAGAGAAACAGCAACAACAACAAGGTGGGTTCGGGACAGCAGTAACCCCGCTGGTGACATCGACAACGAAAGGTAATGTCGCTATCTCGTGTTGTGTTTCTAGACGAAAAATAAATGAAAAGTATTTTACGGTCTGGTATGACACAAGCTATCTGATAGCATTTTGGTCAACTTAGCATGCTAGCCCGTTAGCTAATATATAGTGACAATGTTACACACTTTAAACACAATGTCAGTGGGTTGAAAGCAGTTTGGATTAATAAGCGATTGATAGCGGGTGTGTATAAACATAGTGTTCGTAAAAGAACCTGTTCAAATTTACAGTTACATTAGCTTAAAGGTCTTCCTGTCTATGTTGACACTATCATCCATCAT
Organism: Dunckerocampus dactyliophorus; assembly: GCF_027744805.1. Taxonomy (NCBI): domain Eukaryota; kingdom Metazoa; phylum Chordata; class Actinopteri; order Syngnathiformes; family Syngnathidae; genus Dunckerocampus; species Dunckerocampus dactyliophorus. Next base: position 18,425,897 of record NC_072829.1, on the reverse strand, counting down.
TACTCTGCACTTTAGCAAGCAAACAGCACAATATTCAATTATCATAGAATTGAGTGTAACTTGGCTTTACAATAGCTTCGTTGGTTCCAACATTGATAATAAACATATGTGTGTGTGTTTATGGACAACATAGTCTTGCAACATCACAAGTCCACTGCTTCAGAACATGTAAACACATGACCATGTGTTTTCTTTGTCACGTTATGGAACATTAGACCAATGGTTCTCAACTGGTGTGTCGCAGGCTATTTGGGAGTTAATTTAGCAATATTATAATCATCTTCCTCATTGGTATTTGTTCACTGCACAGATTTAAGTGAAATATCTGATTGTGCTCTTATTTAGTACAATTTATATATTTAATTTTCATTTGTGCATTGTTTGTATGCATGCAGACGTGTTCTTCCTTTTGGTCCTTGACAAAATGCCTTATTAATTTGTCTAAAATTTGGACATGTAATTATGTGTATTAGTCATTCAAGAGATGTTTAAAAAAACAAAAATACATGTGCTTGGTTTGACTTACAAGTGCAAATATATAAATTAAATAAAGGAATAAATATATAGAAAATGACACTGACTTAAATACAAGTGTAAAAAATATAAATAAAATGAATTAAATATTAAAAAATAATAAAAATAAAAGTGGGTAGCGACTTAATCACCATTGGAAAATGTGCGTACCAGGTTGAGACCTTTTGAGAACCCCTGCATTTGACAGATTTTTAACAATTTCACACATGATTAATCACATTATTATTAAATACATATGATTGTATGCCGGGTACAAGTGGCGGACATGATTTTACTCCGTTGGGTGGCTGGACTCACCGTAAGAGATAGGGTGAGGCGCTCCGTCATTTGGGAGGGGCTCACAGTAGAGCTGCTGCGCCTTCACATCGAGAGGAGCCAGTTGAGTTGGCTCGGGCATCTCGTCTGGATGCCTCCCGGCCGCCTTCCTGTCGAGGTGTTCCGGGCACGCCCAGCTGGGAGAAGGCCCCACGCTGGAGGGATTATGTCTCACAGCTGGCCTGGGAACGCCTTGATGTCCTCCTGGTGTAACTGAAAGAGGTGGCTGGAGGCTGGGAAGTCTGGACTTCCCTACTGAGACTGGTGTCCCTGCGACCTGGACCCGGATAAGCGGAAGAAAATGGATGGATGGACATATGATTGAGACTCACCTGTTTTAATAACATTCCAGACACAGGTCCACATAAATGTGTCCTATTTCCTTCTTAATTCTATAGCGTACTGTTTGGCAGACTAGGACAAGTAATACAGAAATTCAGTATTTTAATCACATAAAATGATTGTAGTAATTAAAAAAAAAATTTCGAAAAAATCTGCCTTGATAAAAATGGTAATGCACTGTCACTGCAGTGTCATTTACGCTTTCACAGAGGTTTTAACACTTAGCTGTTTCTAATATTCAGGTTTAGCATGGTTGAGCAGAAATATTGCTCATTTGAGCAGCTTTTTACATCAGCTACTTTTAAATTATCAAAATAATACATGAATATTATATACATTTCATGCATTGTATTTAATTAGAACAGAGTACAAAAGCTTTATTTTCATCCATTTTCTGTGCCGCTTATCTTCACGATGGTCGCAGGGATATGCTGGAGCCTATCCCAGCTGACTTTGGGCGAGAGGCAGGGTACAACCGGGACTGGTGGCCAGGGCACATATAGACAAACAACCATTCACTCTCACATTCATACCTATGGACAATTTAGAGTTGCCAATTAACCTAACATCCATGTTTTTGGAATGTTGGAGGACACCGGAGTACCCCGAGAGAACCCACACACGCACGGGGAGAACATGCAAACTCCACAAAGAGATGCCCAAGGGAGATTCGAAGCCAGATCTTCTCGAACTCTGACTGTGTGTCCAACATGCTAACCACTCAGCCACCGGCTTTGTCATTGCAATACATTATATTGTATGTACAACAAAATTAGGCTCTGTATAGCATACGAGTAGAACATAAAATGGAAAAAAAATAAGTAGTGTACAGTACAAGAGTAGTAGTACACAACCATTGTGGGCAAAGTGATGTGTAATGCTGTTTAAATTCTTCTATCACGATGATTCCCTTTCTTCACTGATTGGCTCTTCTGGCTTATTTTGAGAATAATTTGAAGTTGTAGCGAAGTCAAACGTAACCTGTCCACCTGTGTCTTGACAGTACCATGCCATAGAAGCCACAGGTGCTGTCTTCTAAAGGGACGTTGACACGGCTCGATAGCGTGTGGAGCGCGGGCAGGGGGGGTGAGGCAGACATTGGACGGGGGAAGGAGGAGAGCTCAGTGGGGGCCAATGCAGCAGCAGCATCGACAGCCTGAGCTGGTGGAAGGAAACCTTCCCGTGTTTGTGTTCCCCACTGAGCTCGTCTTCTACGCCGACGAGCAGACGTCTCACAAGCAGGTGCTCACCCTCTACAACCCCTATGAGTTCGCCCTCAAGTTCAAAGGTCAGTGGACAAAACGGCACATGGACCTAACTTTGAAATAAATCCTCTCTCATAAGTTGTCTTTCTTCTTCTTCCAGTGCTGTGTACAGCGCCAAACAAGTACACTGTGGTGGACGCCACTGGAGCTGTCAAACCACAGTGTTGTGTGGACATGTGAGTGATGAGCTGACATTGGTAGAATATCCACGGACTTGTGGTACAACTGCAATACATGATCCTGAGAACTGCTTGTAATCATTTTCAGACTATATCTATGTACACCACTGCAAACTACTACTAAAGTACTACAGTGGAACCTGCTTATGGTGACAACACGTCTACTGTATGTCGACCAACTCATCAAGTCTTAGTCCACTTAAGTCGGCGTCATTTCTATGAAAAATGGGTCTGCTTATGTCGCCATGCGTTGTGGACTTCCTAGCTTCATTGATCGCAGTGTGAAACGGAAACAGCAACACAATGACTGTTAGTTATACAGCTTTAAAGCATGCACACAGTGCAAAGTAAGCTTCAAAATAAAAGCACAGCACGACAGTGGAATCCACTTAAGTCGGACTGCAACCCGTCTTAAGTCATCCAACTCAAGTCCGCGTCCATCGTGTTCTCATTACCAGACGTTCCCGCTTAAATCGATGTCGACAGCTTCTGTCAGCATAAAATTTGAAAGCCACGGGGGTCATTTCCATGAAAAATAAGTCCGTTTATGTCGACGTGTCGTATTCTCAACTTTGTCATCGCTATTATAAGCAGCGTGAGACAGCAGCGTAAATACTGTCTCGTTACACAGCATGAAAACGTGCACACGGTGACATTCTGTTCAGTGCGCAGTAAACTTCAAAAATAAAAACATGGCAGTATTACAAAAGCAACTAACAAAATTCACCTTTTTTGGGGTTAACCACCGGAAGAAAGATGGATGCATGTGCAACAGCAATCATTTTAGTCAAGACACACAACTGTGCAGCTAAAATACAAGTATAAAATATATGTGCATCAAAAATATGCACAAACGAAGGAAAACAAAACTATTTGTCTCCTGGTGAAAGTCAATTAAAGTCAGTTAATTGTGTGTGGTTTTGGTTGATAACGCTCATGTTGATGTCAGGTAGCGAGTCCGAGGGGCGTCGACATAAACAGGTTCCATTGTACAACATTAAACATTGTTAAATGAATACTCCTCTGACATTGTCAGTCAAAATGAACATTATGTCTGTAAAGACAGAAAATGTATGTTGATCGATATATTGTGCCAGTGTTCGTAATGATTTCTACCATTTGGATGTCAAATTCATCTATACATCATCCTCAGTTGCACTTTTAATCAAAGTAAACCAATGTGTGGTTTGTGTCTGGCATGCAGAGTAATCCGACACAGAGACTTGCGGCCGTGCCATTATGGCGTGTACGACAAGTTCCGCCTGCAGGTGTCGGAGCAGAGTCAGCGGAAAGCTTTGGGTCGCAAAGAGGTCATGGCCACGCTCCGTCCCTCGGCCTCGCAGGAGCCGAGCAGCCAACGCTCACAAGACGATGAACGCAGGGTCAAAGAGCAGCTGGCAGACAGCGAGTTTTTTGAACAGACTGTTTTTCAAACAGGTAGGACTACGACTGGATGCTACTCGTCCTATGCCACTAGATGGAGACAAATGCTCGTTTATGGGACAGTTGGTCCTATCCTACAGGACCATGGAGTCACTCAAGCAGCTTTCCCCAGCAAGTGCATTTTATTGATTTAGTACATTTTATTTACTTGTTACAAAAATCTGCTCTTATAAATATAATGAATTTACCACTTGTATGTTCATTAATAGTGTTTGCAGTGGTGTAGAAATGCACTGCATCATACGGAGAGCTCTTTCTAATACTCGACATGGTCGAGTGGAAACAGTCGGATATAAAAAGACATTTTTCTACATGCTATGTTTTAAACACACATTTTCAGAGCTTGGCTGTGTATCCACAGGGTTCCTACAGATTGGACATTTCAAAATTCCAGACTTTTTCCAGACTCCATAAATAGATGTATATCATTAGAGGTGCGACAGTTGATTCATTGATGATTAATGGATTATCCAATTAATCCTTTTTAATCTACAATGATTTTGGTATTCAATTTGGTATTGCTGGTCTAGTGGTCAGCATGTTGGCCACACAGTCACAGTCTGGAGATCGGGAAGACCTGGGTTCGATTCTCCCTTGAGCATTTCTGTGTGGAGTTTGCATGTTCTCCCCGTGCATGTGTGGGTTTCCTCCGACATTCCAAAAACATGAATAGTTTTTGTCCCACCTAGTCATTGAGCATGAACTGATGACGACTGCACGGATGGGTCTACTAAGACAACCTGAACAAGTCGAGTTGCAAATCGATTCAATGCCCTGAGAATACGATGACCTGGATGAATCAGGATATTCACAGGGGTTGGAGTAGTAGAAGAGCAGAGGGCTGGCCACTGAACTTATCGGTCTTACCAAATGTTTTCTGGGATGCGTCGCCGACTGTGTGCTCTCACACAAATATCTTAGCCACCCTAGCAAGCGCCTTAGAAAAACCAGGGCTCCTATGTGTTTGACATTTCAAAATTCCATACTTTTTCCAGACTCAGTAAATAGATGTGTATCATTAGAGCTGCAACAGTTAATTGATTAATCGATTGTTCAACTTAGACAACTATGTTGTTATTCTATTAATCGTGTTTTGATTTAAAACTGTAATTATCCTTTTGATTTGAGCTTCTCAAATGTGATTCTTTTTTTTTTTTTATTTCCTTAGTCATCCATGAAAGCAGACCTATTATCTTTGTGTTTTAGGCACAATAATTCACACAATCTTTGACTTTGGAAAACAACATTATTTGCCTCTTTTAGATACTTTATTAATCTCCAAGATAAATTTTTATTTCTGATGCGTTGCCAACTAAACCACTAACTGTTCATGTTCTGTTCATATTGATTTGGTCCATCTAGGACAGGTGACTTCAATTAAAATGAAGTAAGGTCAGTTTATGCTTTTTTTTTTTTTTTTCCCCAAAGCGAAGGTCCGAACCTCAAACAGACCAGCTTATATGAATATCAATGTTTCTTTCCCATTCACTTGAATTGGGCACAGGTCCCAACCGAGCTCCACCATTTGGTGATGGCTGACCTAGGACCTAACAGATTACTCGATTAATCAAAACAAGTTTCAGATTAATCAACAAAATAATCGTTTGTTGCAGCCCTAGTATAATGTAAATAAATGAATAATTTGTTTTCGTTATTCTGAATATCTATGCTATTATGTCACCATGTCATTTCCAGGAGATTATAGCTACGTAATGTAGGTCATACGAAGGGTTGGTTGAGGATGCGTCGCCTACTCTGTGCTCTCATACAAACATCTTAGCTGCCCTTGCAAGCGCCTTTGAAAAACAGATGGATCCATTTTTTTTATGCTATTCATAGTTTTATCTTTTGGAAAACAGAACAGTGGTAACAGTCTTGGAAGCATGAATTTTTCCATAATGACCTTCCATTTTCAATACATTGCCAGAACTGGAAATGGATAAAAATCAAATTCAATACTTGCATAGGAACCCTGTTTCCAAAATCTGTAACTAATTGGATACTCTGTACATTAAATGCTCAAATTATAGCCGGGGCATTTATTTAGCTAAACCATAAAGAAGATGAGCAACTTTAATGAGTTGGCGTGGTTGAAAAAGTGTAAAGGAAAATGTAGCACTATGACCACATAGTATTGCACAACATAGTAGCAACAGAACCAACGTTATAATACAGCCATCATTAATACTGTACAGCTTAAGAGTTCATTGTAAATACTATGGCAAGTAGAAGAGTTTCACACCAACAACTGAGTCATTCAACCAACATTAAAGTGCATAAAGAGGTAGATAAAGCTGCAGGATGCTGACCACGCTTGATAATCATGCAGCTACTGCTATCTTGTGGACGTAACAGCTGTTAATGCTAATGTTTTGTTTGTTTTTTTTTAACCCCAGCGATAATTTGTGCACCCGCCGACTACGGGAGACCTTCATAGAATTTAGGGTATGCTGTGTTGACAAGGTGGGGTTGTGTGTGTCGCAGAGAGCCGTCCTGTGGCAGGAGGACCCAGTCTGTTGACGGTGCTGCTGGGGCTGGTGTGTGTGGCCGCCCTCATGCTCCCAACCCTGGGGGAGCAAGAATCTACTGTGCCTGTCTACCTCCACTTAAGTGTTAACAAGAAACTTGTAGCTGCTTACGTTCTTGGTGCGTTGGACACTTTTTTTTTTTTTTTTTTGAAAGATTGGTTAGGTCTCAAATGCAAAAGGTGGAAGAATGACATATCTTGTTGTGTTTTAGGACTTCTCACGATGGTCATCCTACGCACATGAAGTGCAAGAAAATCAGACATGGTCACAAACCACCGCTATTTCTCTTTGTCTACTGGCCACAGGAGGAGATTTTAAACTCCCAATATGCCTTCACTCCTGAAACATTTGAGTGCCCCCGCCCCCCAAAACCAGGTTTGTCTGACACATTGATGCAACCAGTGTCTCCAATGGAGCGGTCCCAGACTGCAAGGACCTGTGAAGAAGCATGATGGCTGCCAGTGGCCTCATTGCTTCCTAATGCTATGAAAGTAGTCAGCAAGCGTGAAGGAACATGCACCCTACATGTATATAAAGCCATACCAATTTTCTTCTAGCATTTGTGTGTAAACACCATATTAATGTTTTGAATGATTTTAGTGTAGACTAAAGACTAAATGCAGTCATCTGCATGTATGGTACCCATCTGAATGCATTTTTTCCCCAACAGTAATGTAAAAAGGCCTTTTTTTGCTCAAGGTTTGTTGTACTATTATATTCCAAACATGTAATAAAGTGTCAGCACATCATGTTATACAGACTTCCTCTATTTGCCCGAGTAGCGAAAACTTAAGAGTGCTTAAATGAGAGAAAATGTTAAGTGTATAAAGTGGATGGGTGAGGGGTTTTACAGCCTTAAAACATAATTGTAAAAGTTGGCTACTTCATGAATTTCACTTATTGCGGGCTATTTTGGGAACCTATCCCCGGAATAAAAGGAAGGAACACTGTACATCAAGCTGAGTCACTGCATAAAAAGACCACCTCAAGAAAGTAAAAGTTTGCTTCCGACTAAATGTGCAAATCAAGCTTTACAATGTAAGGCAAATGAGATGGGTCTTCTACCAATGAACGGCCCGTTTATGGATACGAGTACAAAATGGCAGGTATCCCACAAAAACTATTTTGATCAAAAAGTATTTGCGGGGATGCCCTGTAATGGTTATTTCAATTCAACAACTTGCAGCCTTTCAGTGAGGTTTGTGCAAACAACATACATAAAGAAATAATTTATTTTGTCTTTGTTTGATATGAGCGCAAACACAAAAGCAAAAGCTCAGTTTGACATTGAAGGTCACTAAATCATCATGCCCTGGAAAAATGTCTTGCATTGACAAGCAAATCGCTTTTCTGTGTTCTAATTTTGGAGAAAATAAAAACATTCAGTAATAGAACTGCAAACAAGCCTTTCTTCAGGAGTAAAAAGGGGCACAACTCCTTAAAAAGGATTACAATCACATCCTTGTTTGTACATGGAGGCTACAAAGACAGTTGAACAAATGCAGGTGCAAAAATCACAGTACAGGCTTAACCTCTACATACTGTTTTGACCTTGTCTTGTTTTAGTAAATGGAGGTCAAGTTAAAACATACCCACTTCAGACTTAACACAGGCTGAACAAGAAAACAAAACAAACGGGTACCCTGTGCAACATGAACCACAGCAGGAACAGCAGCCTTTCATAAAACTAAAATTTGGATTTTAGCTGCATATGACTGCAGTCAGATTGCAATGGCAACACATACGTTCACATCTACTGGAGACAGAACCTGACCTCCATTGTGTGTGTGTGTGTGTGTGTGTGTGTATATATATATATATATAAATTTTATATTTATAGATTTTTTAAAACCATAAATAATTTTTCCAGAAGAAAAAAAGGGTGAAAAAAAACAAACTGTACAACAATTCCAGAAGTCTTTAGCGTTAAACGCTAAAAATGAATGAAAGCTGCAATTAACTGCAAAGCTAATTGACTGCTCCTACGGGTAACGACATAGGGAGGCCAACACCAAGCCACTTTAAACAAAAACACCACAGTTTAAACCCTATGATGGGAAATGTCTGAGTAGAACAGTAAGATTTCCCACATATTCCTGCCCTCATTCACCTCATCACTTAAACTTGTACACAGTATCCACAAGGTCAATTATGTACATAAAAGCAAACATTGCAGAGGAACAATAAGTTAAATCTTTTCTTACAAAATCTGAAGACTGTACATACAAAAGCCTAATGGACAAAATGGTTCCAGCACAAACAAGGGGGACATACATACATCCAGATACTTTTTGTGTCCAGTGCTTCATGTCTCATCTCTGAGGGGTAACAGAGGACACGTGGATGACAGCTAGTTGGAGAATGAATGCCAGTGTGAAGCCAAGCACCATCCAAAGGCTGTCCTCAGCATCCTCAGTCTTTCCCAGGTTCATTAGACTTACCGCCACACATGCACAACTCACACTAGATTTGCCTCCACACAACAATTCAGCCATGGCTTTGACTTCCGAACAAACTGCATGATCACAAGATCGAGCCACCAGGCGTTACAAAGCACACATGGATTCTTCTAGGAAACACTGAGGTGGAGGCTCAAAAGAAGAAAAAAAAAAGTTTTGCCATCGTGTTCTCACTTTGGAGACAAATCCTGGAGGGAGGCGAAGGGAGAGTTGCTGGACGACGAGGGGGACACTCCCTCCATTTTGCCCGGGGAGTCTGTGGAGGAGCAGACGCTGCTCAGGCTGCCATCCAGCAAACCATCTGGAGAGTGACTGCATGAAAGCGTTTATTTCAGTACAAGTGCACACGTTTTCTTCCATGGAGATGCTAATGGGTCAACCAGGTGAAACGTACTGCAGTGAACTTCCAAAAAACAAGTATGCTACTACCACATTCATCTTAGCACATACAGTGGTGTGAAAACGTGTTTGCCAACTTCCTGATTGTCACACTTAAATGTTTCAGGTCATCAAACAAATTTAAGTATAGTCAATGACAACACAGCTGAACACAAAATGCAGTTTTTAAATGACACTTTTCATTATTAAAAGGGAGAAAAAAAATCCTAATCTACATGGCCCTATGTGAAAAAGTGATTGCCCCCTAAACCTAATAACTGGTTGGGCCACAACTGCGATCAAGCCTTTGCAAGGAGTCTTATAGCGCTGTGGAAGAATTTTGGCCAACACATCTTTGCAGAACTGTTGTAATTCAGCCACATTGGAGGGTTTGAACATGAACCAAGGTCATGCCACAGCATCTCAATATGATTCAGGTCAGGACTTTGACTAGGCTACTCCAAAGTCCTCATTTTGTTTTTCCTTCAGCAATTCAGAGGTGGACTTGCTAGTGTGTAGGGCTGCAGCTATCAAATATTTTAATAATCCAGTATTCTGCTGAAAATGTTGACTATTAGAGTAATTGGAAAAAACATTTTTGCTTGGTTAAAGCGCAATTACAAATACAGAATACAGGCTGACTAGAAATAAGAATTTTTGCAGAGTTCACAGTAAAATGGAGACAGACACCTTCTGTAGTGGAACACAGTCAACTAAGTGACTGAGACACACACTTCCTTGTTCCATTACACAGTATTGTCTGCTAGAAATGAGCAGCTACTGTTTAGTGAGCTAAAATATTTTTATTTTCCATCTTAACTCACGGCGTTGTTTTTGCGAGACGTCACGTTACCATCGTAATAAAGCTAGCCCTCCACACGGCTAATGTTAGGTTAGTAAGCCTATAAAAATCTGTTTTACTTTTTCCCCAAATTCCATTTTTTCCGTTTTAATTTTTTTAGAATTTAGTTTATTACTTTTTAAAACTTATTTTACCAGCATAGTGTGTGCTTTTTGGGTTACTGAAGAAAATGTCCATTAAGTAAATGCAAAAATCCTTACATTTAGTGATGCAATACATCATTGGCCAATTTTGCCTCGAAGTTGAGAAATGGATGTCACCTGGCAAACCATCATGGGATGTCAACCTCGACACACATTGCTACAAAATCTTCAACAAATCAATGCCCGTGCTTGTGATTAAGGAAGATGTAGATGTAATTCCGTTCACGTTATTAATGTAAGGTATTTTTAATGACACCCTTATTTGGTTTACACAATTAGACAGGATGCGGCAAACAGTCCTCGTATTTTGAAAGCCGTGTGTTGGGAATGTGTATTGATAGCTATGTCAAGCTGGGTGCCTGTGGCAAGTTTTTTCGCTGCCGTTTCACGTATAGTTCGAGACGGGGCGAGTTGGTGTTTGTGATGAGATCCCACCACGATTGAGCAGTCCGCCGAGGGAACACTTCATTCTCGTCATAACATCTCATTCACATTTCACGTTCCGCGAGATTCCGTGTTTAACAGTAAATTCCGTTTTTATTGTCCAATTCTGCGATTTCGTTAAACGCGGAAAGCATAAGGCCCTATATTAGTAAGGTACATTACCCTCAATCTCAATGATTTGCGCTACATTAATTTTACCTTGTCTCAGATCTTGCACTCCTTTCGGGAGGCGATGAAGAAACATAAGATGTGCTGTTGTAATATGGAAGTGCCGTGTTACAACGGATGCACATCAGTGTTCAACTTGCTGTTTAGCCACATTTGCTGCCTGTTTACAGTTTTTCCCCTTTTTCGTTGCCTTGACGCTGTCTCTCGCCTCTTCAATCTTCCCGTGCCTTCAAACATCCACTTCCTTCTTCGTCCTCTGTGTGGGTAACGTAAGCGTGTTGGTGACATAAGAGAGTCGAGGCAGAAAATCATCCTTGATTATTTTTTTGTAATTGGGGTACTCAAATTATTTGAGGAATCGTTGCAACCCTTTGGATCATTGTCCCTGCTGTAGAACCAAGCTCGTTTCAGCTTGAGGTCACAAACACATGGCCTGATATTCTCCTTCAGGACTTTTTGGTAGACAGCAGAATTCATGGTTCCTTTTACCACAACAAGTCTTCCAGTTCATCAAGCAGCAAAACCGCCCCAGACCATCACAGTACCACCACCATATTTTACTGTTGGTATGACAATCTTTTTCCACACCGTGTCATGTAGGTTTGGATTTTTTGCTCCCTTAACAATAATTAAAAAATTTATAAAAAAAATAAAAAAATTTATAAACTGCATTTTGTGTTCAGTTGTGTTGTCATTGACTAATATATATATATGTTAAAAAAAAAAAAATCAGAAAGAGGGAAAACACTTTTTCACACCACTGTAATCTCATAACAGAATGCCTTCACTAACAATACATTTAGTACAGCATCACAGTCAGCTGCAATTGCAGCAATTTTGATCCTTTATGGCAGGGGTGTCCAAAATTTGCGGTCCGTGGCACAGTTATATTTAACAAAAACAAAAAAATGAGCAGAAATGTGAAAATCGGAAAAGTTGATGTCCTATTACACTAGTCAACTGACATTAATCTCCCATCCTGATTTGCTGGTGCTTCCCCGCGGCATAGATTAAGTGGGGAATAGACATCTCAAGCTACACACAGACAGCAGTGAGTGAAAGCCATGAACAGCATTCATTGTATTCGGGTTGAACTTTTTTTTTTTTTTTTTTTTTTTTACAAAGTTTAACTTCCAATCGTAACAAATATGGACATTTGTTCAATATCTGTTCTTTTAAACCACAGTTGTCACATCTGCTACCCAGTGGTGGTCTTATAATTTTTGATTGAAGAAAAAAAAAAACTAGTTTAGAGCCGAAGAGGGACAGAGTCTTTAAAATACATATGCTTTTTATCTAGTGAGTAGGCATGGACTGGTATGAGATTCTGACAGTATGACAACCTTGGACAAATATCACTATTATAATTACAGCTCTTAAATGTGTTATTTTGAAATACATTTCTGGAAAAGAGAAAAAAAAAAAAAGTCAAGTCAAGTCAAACAACTTTTAAACCATATAACACTATGAAAGTGGAACATACGTGTTTAGAATAAAAAATTACTGAATCCTTTCTAAATAAGATGCAGTTCTAATGTAGCCTACTGTGGCAAAGCCTGCAACTGAAGTCATGACACAATATATATGTTCTTAGTTTAAAAAATAAATAAATGCAATCAAGTGGCCCTAGAAGGTCAAAATCTATACTAGGGGTGTAACGGTACACTAAAATGTAATTTCGTTTCAGTTCAGTTTCTTGAAGTGCTCGGTTCGGTTCATTTTTGGTACAAAAATAATAATTACACACCCTTTTTAAAAACGTAATGTTACGTTATTTCATAGCGGCAGGTCGCACTTTTCCACAAACGTTCCCGGGTCATGTGATTGTTGTTTGAAACAGACGGGAAGTGTTTTTTCAGTGGGAAGTAAACACTTTATGCCACTTGTCCTCCACTAGTGTCTCCTTTTCAATCAGATCTCCATTTTGGTGACCCTCAATGTGGGTAATGTCAACCGACAACAGTGAGGCCGTACCGGCGCCGCTCAAAGCTCACAAGGCAGCTAACAACACCTGTGCTATCTGTGCCTGACGTATGGCAACACACCTGTGGTTTCAACACATCGAAGCCCAGTTTCGACTGCGAGGAATAACACAGGACAAAGTATCTCCACGTAGTGGCCACACTGGACCTCCGCTGTCTCTAACATCGCAGAAAGGGTATGGGCAAAATAGTAGTGGTTTTAGAACCATGACTTTATACCGTGGTACCCCTTGAAACCGGTAACCAGCCCATGCCTACAAATGAGACCTTTTTTTGTTGTTTTGCAGGTTCTGACTTTTTGGAAAGGTCTTACCAGGAGCCGAGATCAGACAGGTTGGAGACATCTGAAGACAGCATGGTGGTGGTGCCTTGAAAGAGCCGCTTTGGCTGACTCTCTGTCTCCATCTCACCTACAAAGTCAAAGACATGTCAGAATCTTGTCTCTCAAAATACGGCCACCAGGTGAATCTTTCAAAAGGAATTTTGTTAGCATATTTATTACTGTGTCCCATACATTCATTTATGGCGACTCGTGCACACACGTCTACCGCTACACCAAATAAAACCAAAAGCCAAGTCAATGACTTCATGTTCTGGTAAATAAGGTAATTTTTTTTTTTTTTTAAAGTCACATTTCTTACCACACAAACCAAAAAGCTCAGTTTTACCCATCCAGACACAAACAGTGAGTTTTTGGAAGGCACCACTGAGGTCACTACAGTGCTGAGCCAATTATGCAAATCATACGATGTCATCTGAATGAAGTAGCTCACCTTTGCGCTTGATAGGCCCAAGTATGCTAGCTCGGATGCAGTTGATAGGACTCTGGCTCCGACGGCTGGGGAGGCGAAACATTTTTTTTTTAAAAAGATGCATTTTACAGAACACAGGCAGTCAAATGATTACATTTTTTATCAGTAACACTAGTCACTTTCAGAGCATAACATTTGGACCACAATTTAACCATGTTATGAGGGATTGCGTACAAAGACACTATGTAATTTAAGTTGAATTCACTTACATGGTTGCATCTGTACAGAATTAAATAAAAGTGTTACCGCCGTTAACATTTTTGACAGCCCTAATTTTACAGTAAGTCATTCTAATTCAGAAATATAACAGATGAGGCCTTGTTACTGCTTACATGTCCACAGCATGCAAAGTGCAGGTGTTGACTATGATTAATTTACGTGTGCAGAATTTATATCAAACACTAAGAAAGAACAATTGTGTTTTATTTAGCAGAGCTGACCTGATAAACCCTGTTTATGCAAACAGATAAATCCATTCAATTTGTGAATAGATTGTGGCTGCTTGGGCTAATGTGTCTGCTTGCACTGTTGTTCGAGCTTTTGCAAAAGCCTCATGCATCATTTCTGAGGAGCCGCACGGCAGCAAGACTGACTGACAATGCCGAGAGAGAACCTGGTGTGTTTGATGGAGAACTTGCAGAGCAGTCCATTTCGAATACAGAAGATGAGGACTTTGATGGATTGTGGATGAGGATTGATCAAAAAACAACGCATGTACATTGTTAAATACTTCAATAAACTAAACTCAATTTTGCTACCGCTGCCTTTTTAAAAAACATACGCCATGCATGCACCCTAAAACATACGCTAGCATGCATGCTTCAATATGTTTTAAGGTAGCGTATGTTTTACCATGCCTGCGCCTAATAGTACGGTGCACCTTGTGTATGTGTTAAATACAGAAATAGCACCCGTAACAGAGACTGCGCCTTACAGTCGCATCTTATGCTAACAATGAAGCAGCAAATTATACTTTATACTGCGAAGACGGTGGCCAACTGAAATATCCAGCTAACCTAAGGCTGTGTATTTTTTCACAGACAAACAACCTGACGTTAACGCTATCATTAGCCAAGAAGTTGACCAGACCCTGACAAACAACCTGACGTTAACGCTATCATTAGCCAAGAAGTTGACCAGACCCTGCGAAGTCTTACTCCATTCACCGTACTTGTTTGATATTCTGCATGCAGGTTAGTAGGAACTCATGAGGTTTTCAAAAATAAAAAACATTTATGAACATGCACTCCTATGTAAAGAGACTTCAAAACATTTATGTTCAAGTTAAATGGTCTGATATTTACATACTGGTTGAGAAAAAGCCCTGTGAGAAATTCATCGTAAAGTAACTCATAGCAACTTCATAGAATTTTAAAAAATCATGGCGACATTGACATTTCATCCAAAAACTTTTATGACCCTAACTGTGAATACAATCGGAATCCAGAATCGTTAGAAACCGATTCAAAATGAGGAAGAGGAATCGCTCAAATTCAAACGACGCCCAACCCTAGCAGAGACACTGCAGGTTTTCTCTCCCGCCAGTTTCTCTCGCAGTTGATTTAATTGATGAGCTCCTTCCATCAAATTGAAGGTGGTGTTGATCATTAAAACCACCTGCTTTAGTGATCAGCTTGAAAGAAAACCTGCAGTGTCGCGGCCCTCCACGGCACGAGTTTCACACCCCTGCTGTAAATAAGTCCAAGAGACTCACCCAAAGCGCCGTGTTGGACTTGGTATAGGACTGGGAGTGAGGCCATTGCTGCTCACAAGGATTTGTAGAGATGGAGAGAAGCACTGCTGCTCCCAGTGAGGAAAAGAGAAGATTAGATGAGACATTAGTGCCAAATCCTTCATGTTTGGAGTAAAAGGATGGTTATTCGTTTACTCCCACTCTACACAGTTGTATTTCTACAATCTGGTCAAGGATGCATTGATGCCTCCTAGCTTTAACACAACTGACTTCATTTCTTCTGCTGTGCCGTTCAATCATTTCCCTCCAGTACATATTTAAAAATGTATATGCAGTACACGTTTGTTTAATAGATTGTAAATCTTTGTAAGATATTAGCTTCACAACACTAAGTAATGAGTTGTGTGTCTTTGCAGCACCTTCAAGGACGCTGCAATGTGCTTGTTATCGTTTAAAAAGGACTTCCTACTGGCCGCCACACAGCTTTCATTTAATTATTCCGATTTGGAATTAGTGGGAAATAAGGTTTGTTTAGTGTGGTTTGATCACTACCTTTATCCACTTAGTGGAGTAGACATTATACTGTATGCACGTTAGAAAACCAAGTTCACATGTACCTTTTTCCCTATCCCTCTGGTTGGGGATGGTGCCGGCGACACGGGCACAAAGTCGATGCGCTTCGGCGACGATGACGCAGACTTTTCCAAATCATTGTCGCTCTAACAAAACAAACAACAACAAAAGGACTGAACAAATTGGTCATCAAACACACTAATAAAGTAACAATAGTAACAACAATAAATGTAGGAGTATTATACTACCAACTCAGCCTGAGCTTGAAAGACTGGTGGCCCTGTTAACTCCTTAAGTAATACATTTTTCTAGCATGTTTGTTCATGCCCACTCTCTAGAAAGAGAGGAGCAGCAAAGTCCAAAGGTCAAAACATGCCACGAGGAAGTACAGCAGAGCTAACTTTCCAAAAACAACAAAACACAACAAGTAAGTTGATGAACTAAAGCTTCCTTACCAGACTCAGACTTTCCTCCCAGGACTGGCTTATTTGCATAGCAGCTTGCACTTCCCTGTGTATGCACAAAAACAGAAAACAATGCGTTTTGTTTTGTTTTTTTACACCTACATCGATGGCTTGTGTTGCCACCAGAGGGTGTGTAGGCATAGCAGCACAGCACTTGTTCCAACATAAACATATGTTAAACACTGCAGTCATATGCAAGATACAATGAATCACCCACCCCCCCCAAAAAAAACAATTTTGTTGTTAGGAATATGTTGCTGAACCACAGAGCTCCTAAAATGCATTTCATTGTTGTATTTTATAACAATGACAAAGTTCTACTCGATTTTATTTAAGTCACCTTTTTGCTTCTGTTGGTGAAAAGTACTTTCAGCAAATTCTGACTTAATATATATATATATATTATATATATATATATATATATATTTTTTTTTTTTTAACTTGGTGAATACAGTAGATCTCCGATATTCGCTGGGGTTACATTCCAAGACTACCTGCGATCAATATGCAAGACAAATGATTGTTGGAATTAATAGATTTAACTCCAGAACCCTTCCATTCTTTCTTCAATTGCCACTGCTCACCCACGGTACAATCTAGGTTTAAGCCCTGAATAAGTCTCACACACTTACTAACTGCATTTAAAGTACAGCATAAAATGTATACATAGGTACACACCACTAATGAATGATAATGTAAGGTGACCCATGAACAGATGGAATCATCTTAGAGTCACAGTGCAGCCTTTTGCCTGGTCATTTTGGCAGGCTAGCATAGTGATTCTCAATTATATTATCATGCCCCCGGAAATGTTTCCATGCCCCCCACATTTGAAGTACTATTGAGAAACTGATAATATCCATTTATCTGTACTGTACAGACTGAACTTGAAACTAAAACCAGCAAAATGCATCAAAGTTGAGATCTGTGAAGCATATTCGAGAGTCAAATTGCATGCGGAGTACCACTAATTCATAAATGTTGGCATGTCTGCACTAACATTGACAGTCCTCCCTGCCTCTCGCTGTCGTCAATCGACTACACATTTTACGGGCTATTGTTCATTCTCCGGATAACAAGAAAGTAAAAGTCAACACAAGACGTTCTGCGTATCTGGTCACATGCGCAAGTGCCAGCAAGGCAGACGGGCGATTCCGGTGCATGCTTACCAAAATAAAGCGCAGGGAAACCTTTTATTGGTATTTTAAATCGTTTTCCAACTAACTGGTCAATATGTACCACATATCCATTCATACAATATATTACTTTAAATTGTTTAAGTAAAAAAAAAAAAAAATCCCTCATTTTTAAAAGGTGTGGCAGCTTTTATTTTGTAGTGGCGCACCACTACAATAAATTACATGTAGGGGAAAACCTGGTTTCTTATATTTTAGACATATTTTATGTCTTAGAATGTTTTTTGATGGCGCTGCAAAATCTTGGTGTTCTCTCAATGTGCTTCATGAGGTAGTCACCTGAAATGGTTTGCACTTCACAGGTGTGCCTTGTCAAGGTTACTTAGTGGAACTTCTTCCCTTATTAATTGGGTTGGGACCATGGAGTTGTATTGTGTGTATTTGGCCCGTACTGTACAGATTTATAAAATTACTACCAACTTATGGTGAATGAGATGTTTGAGATGTTTTTTTTAAACCAAAAATCCACAAATTTGCAGGGTCGCAATGCTGAATTGCATATATGCGTCGATACTCTGTCCAATAAATATTGTGCTTATATAAAAGTGCATAGAAGTGGTGTTGCCTCAGGAGCCCTGCAGTGAGTTGTGTGCATAGCTCGATACACACGGCATGATTGAAGTGCTACTAAATTTGCATAAAATCTGGTTAAAATTTAACACAGCTATCCTTTTAAGGTTGTGCTCCATGCAACTTCACACATTTCCTTTTGATGCTCAAATAACAGAATTGTGTTCATCCAACATCAGAAGTAGTTCACTTGTTTATACAAAAACTGTGACACGTAAGCATGTTATGTACTGTCAAATGATGCCAGTTTGACCCTGGAACCGACTATTTCCTCTAGTACAAATTGTTTTCAAATATGAACCAGTCAAAATGGATATTGTTCAAGTTTAGAGGTTCCAGTGCACACGGCATCCTCACAGTGCTTGTGTGCATATATGACCTTACCGCTCATGTGCAGTTTCTCTGTTCATCACGTCAACACCCTCTTCCTGTGAGAACACACAACATACTGGTGATTTTTTATTCACAGTCACTCCCTGTCTGCCAACACGTCTGTCGGAGTCTCATACTACTAATCAATCATCACAGTGAGATCGATGGCCCTGTAAACTCCAAAATGTTACTTTTGCATGTGCATGAAGCACCGTCCGTCCCTACGGCACAAGCGGGACACAGTGGTCTGCTTGTGCCGTAGGGACAAGCAGTATTCTTACTTGTTTGATCTGATGAAGCCTGGTGCTGGGAACCCGGATGGGCGAGGAAGGAACCTGGAAGAAGAAGTGAGGAAACATTCGCAACTGAATAACTTAAGTTACTTTTAAAATGTTTTCTACCATATTGGGCCTGTTGACGACCGTTGTGCTATTTCTGCGGCTTCGCAAGACCTCTCTCTGGAACACTTGGGAGTTATCACTGCAATGACAAACTCGTCTTAGCACATGACTTGCTCCTTGTTAGAAAACAACAAAAAGTTCTGAAACATTCAACAGCTGGACAAAGTTTAGAGGTCAATATAAGTTGCCTGTGAGTGTAACAGTCAATATGAAACATTAGAACCTGAGGCCATTAATCATGGGTGCGCTGTTGGATCTCCTCAGCTGTCCATCGTTCTGAACTAAGGAAGATGGGCTGTCCAGGTCCAGCTCCATCTTTTCGTGCTGCAGGACTCCGGAATTGTGCATGCTTCCAAGTTGACGCTGGTATTCTTCTTGGAATCCAACCGAGGCTGTTACATGTTTGCTCTGTGAAGGTGACAAATTGACATGATTGACGCAAAAGCATTAATGTATTACACCGCTAATGAGGAAGAAAATTGCTCCAGACCCACCGCAATCAATGAGGCCCGTCCAATGTGCAACCTCTGCAGTTGAGAAAACTTAACGGTGCCTGATAAAATAAACACCGTCGACGATGCAGTTCCTTGCAACACAATTGTCAGGCCATCGACGACGAGTCCAATTTAACGTTATCCGTAACGTTTATGTGGGATCAACAACTTTCCTTATTGAAGGTTAGCATGCGATGGCTAAACACAGCACAAAGCCCACCAACTTGCAAGCTGATAGTTGCGCGAGCGTGACTGCTGACTTACAACAGATAACTAGCGTGGTAAAGTAGCTCGTCGTGGCTACGTTTGCCAACTGATGACCAAGTACAAAATGAAAGTTCGAGTCAAGTTTAGTATTAAATTGAGTAGTTGGGAGCAAACCTTTGCTAATGTTGGGTTTAGCCTAGCCAATTCAACGACCGCTAATAGCCTAGCAAAACAGGCTAGCAGGCTATGTTAGCCAGGTCCAGAGAGCCGGGTCACTGTTCTGTAGATACACTCATGTCCGTCAAAGCGACATCAAAAAACGTCTCAATGAAAAAAACCTAAGTTTTCTATGGCGTTCATACGCGACGTGGAGTTGCGTTATTCCGTTTCTGCGGGTCGCCGCCAATACTGCATTGACTCTCCAGAGTATGGCATCACAGAAGCTAGTTGCTAACAGTCAACTTCACGCCCCTTTTAGAATAGCACAGCTGGCCAATCACAGAGCGCGGTTGCCCGGCGTGCTTCGGGCGACGTACAGCCGGAGTGTATCCAAAGAGTGGCCGGAGGGAAGCTGCATTGCCATTGTGCGGGGATCCACTGTATTTTATATTCTTAATCGAATATGCAACTACATTAAGGGGAATATAAGTAGTGAAGTACAAAAATAAGCGCAAACACTCAAATGTTTACCAACACACAAGTGAGGGTGTGAATATTTATTGAGCAGCAGAGCATAAAAAGTGTGTAATGATGGATCCACTGTTGGAGAGAGCTTTAGAAAAACATAAGGTCAAGCTGAAAACATTGTCCATTGTTTGTATTTTTAGACTCTGATTGTCTGCTATTGATGCACAGCATAACTTAATTGACAACAGCTCTGATTAAAAAAAAAAAAAAATCAAACACTTCCCCCCTACAAGTGAGATACTTGCATTTTCAGGACAGAGCGTACAAAAGTGTTTTGTCCCACAATATACATATAGGACACATCTTGCAACCTTGGCACAAAACATTATGCAACAGTTTCAAGTAAATCATAAAAACAAACATATTGTTATCTAATGAAATCTTACAGTTGACACACATGTATTGTGATATTGTGCTGTGCTACAAATGAATGTCGGTGCACAGAAGCAGCAAAATGTATTACACTTAATTATTTTAACAGCAGAGTGGAATATCTTCCCTCAGTATGTGTGCAGAATTAGTAGGCAAATAAAAGTTTTGCCATTATTCTTGGGTATTGCCAAAAAGGACAGCAAGTTTGACCAAGTAGAAGGACAGTCTTTCCTCAATTTCTTAAAAATCAACTTTCACTTAAGCTGAAATCACAGCTTCTTGTTCGTCGTCACTAATTAACATAGTGGAAATGTTTGGATTGTAGGATTCACAAGCAACGTAGCAAGAAAGACATCTTGACGTAGTTGAGAAAGTCGCATTTATCAAGGCCAGAATGCCTGTGGTTGCTCAATGTAACTTTAGTAGCTTGAGCTCATATGAGGCCTCGCATCATAACCACCGCACACCTTTAGCTGGACCACTTCTTATGGACATGACAATGCCTGATGTGATGATTAGACCAACATTGACAGAGCTGTAAGATAATAAAGAAAGATGCAGGGATGTCATTCTGTTGCTGAAATAATAAGTAATTCCAATAGATTAAATAAAAAAAATAGAATTAAGTATTACAGTGTAAAACAATGTCCTTTTTTTGATAGGTCATCAATAGCACCTGACGTGACCTGAATTCTGCCCCATTTTCAATCCAAAAGCCATGTGCGTGGGTACCTTTTCTTCTTCCTGCACAGTCTACATATTTAAATATTTGAGACGTTGAAAAACACAGGCCTTGATTAATTAACAGAGGCCAACCATTCACTTGTCTAATAATTGTGCACACAGTATATGAATGTTAAGCACATCTGTGCATCATGCTGCATATCTCAGATGTGGTTATATCTTAAGGAAGAAAGTGAAAGAGCAGCAAAAATTGAAACTTGCAGCTATGGGGAGGCTAAAATGGACGTCAAGGTTATCATCATACCAGTGCATCACTGGATACCCTGAGCAGGCAGTCTTTCTTTATGAAGCACTCAAATTTAAAGTGGAGCTCTTTAAAAGAAAATGTACAGTACATCACAATGTACTAAACGTGCTCTTCATGCTTTGTACTTCTCCTTGCCTGTTTCGCTAATGACGCAGATATGCTGAAACACATAAGAAGAAAACAATCAACAATCAGCAAACAACCTACGATATTAATTGTAGGTAAATGTAATGGGCTCATTATCATGTTGAAAAGTACCAGATAACACAGTTTACCAAAAGGAGGGATATGTCACAGTACATGTTGAAATTCATATTTCACTCAATGAACCGCAGCTCCCCAAAGCAGTCAGTACACATGCTTGATTGTGGGGGGGAAATGATTCCTCAGGTAATTAGAGTACCTTGATTACAGAAAACAATCAAGGAATTTTCTCTGCCTTGACTAATCGTAAGGTGCACTAACGTCACCCACACAGAGGAAGGAGCGGATGCTTGGTTGGAGGAACTCAACAGTAAGTTGAACACCGTGACGTGTATCCATTGTAACGCAGCACTTATATACCGCAACAGAACATCTTTGATGTTGCAGCATCTCTCAAAATACCCAGAATGGAGCAGAAGACCCGAGACAAGACAAAATTAACGTTAAACGTTACTAACATAACATTAACTGTGTGGAGGGCTAGCTTTCTCTTAGTTATGACTATTGTCAAATGTGTGGATAGTTTATCACAATAGTATGCCCTTAAGGTTAACGTGTCTTCATAGACAGTTTTTGCAAAAAGACAGCGCTGTGGGTTAAGACGATGGCCAATATAAAAACATTTGAAAACATTTCACAAATCAGTAGCTGGAACTAGTAACTAGACGGAAGTGTGTATGTCTCACTCTCCGGGTTGAGAGTCAAGAGTGGTCTACTACAGTGGGTGTCTGCATTTTAGTGTGCAAAAACCCAACATTTTATCAATACTATTTGGCTTATTTCTAGTCAGCCTGTCTAAGTTTAGGGTTTATAAATGTAGATAGACATATTCATCTATAAATCAGCATTATGTAGCCCATCAGACTCAAAATGTTGTGAAAAAGTGTTTGCCCCCTTGCTGATTTCTTATTTTTCTGCATGAAAAAAAGTCACGTTGCCCCCCCCCCCCCCTTTATTAATTAATTACTCAAGTAATTTTTATCAGTAATTACCTATTTTTTGGGCCCTCTGGCTCTCAAGGGACCTTGGAATTGTCCTGACATTTCCCCTTTATACGGCACCCCTGGCTAATGGCACTCATTAATAAATTGAAAAATGTCTAATTAATCCATGTACATGATCGGTATCGGAATCGGCAGCATAAAACCCTGATCGGGGCATCCCTAATTGTTACCTCCTTAATTGCTCTTAAGAATACAACAAACATTAATGGGACAGATACAATAACAATATGATTGCACACATGTAAGAAACAACAAATCAACAAAAGAAAACCACCTTACATTTAAATCTCTAAAGTACTCGTTGTAGTCTAGGGCATATCCCACCACAAATTTGTCAGGGACCTCAAATCCGACAACTGAAACACCGACAGAAGAAGATAAAAGACACTTTGGTTGATAAGAATAACGCTTCAATGCAACCTTGTTCTATTTGAACCATCTACAGACAGAATTCATCAAGGGTGAACTCACAGTCTGGCCGGTAGCCAACACTTCTCGGCGTCCTCTTCACCAATAAACTATGGATGAAAATCAAGTTGATTATCTTGCAATTATGTACGAGTAACACCCGTCAGTCAGATACTGTTGCTTAGTATGTGTCTGTGTATAAGGCACATTGTTTCTTTAAGTACAGTACTTTGAAAGAGGTGTGAAAGGTTTACATTACCTTGCCACCTTAACCATTTTGGGCTTGTACTGCTTCAGGAGTTGCAATAATGTCTTCATCGTCTTCCCTGTGTCAATAATATCCTTAGACGCATCACAAGAGGAGCTCATATTAAATGTGGCTTGAATAGAAGCATGATTTAAATGATGTAGAATGTATGTACAGTGTATACTTACCTCAACAATTAGGACATTCTGTGAAAAAGAACAGAAAGTTGTAGTGGAAGCATTTTATTTGAACATGCATATGAGCATGATTCAGCTGTCTGTTTCTCTATTCCTAACACAGGATTAACACAGGAAATTCACTGCACCAGTGAATGATAATGAGTGGCGCATGCATGATGTCATGTGATCATTTGTGACCTCTCACCTTGCCTGTCAGAGTAGACAAGTCATCTCCTCCAATGACTTTGATTTCACCGGTGGATTGGTCATTCTGAGAAGAGAAGAACACACTGCACATTCGATTCCATTGTAACTGTACAGCGTGAGCGTGTGAATGCGCTTACACAGTAGCTCTTGAGGCGAATGAAATCCACCGTCATGGGGATGGAGCGGTCGCTGTTCCTGTTCAGGGCCTTAATGTAGTCGAGCAGGTCTGCAAAGAACTTGTAGCCCCCTTTCAGCACACAGAGGGCAACAATGTGATGCCCTCCCATTTCCTTCATAATCTCCCTGGCCAGTCTTTCTGTCCTGGGATCACATGGGGGAGAGTGGTCGAGAGGGTGGTCAGCTCGCTTTTCTGCTATCGTCAGCAGTCGTTTCCCACTTATTTTCTGTTTGTGTCAGCAGATGTGTCATTGCTAAAGCTCAGCCAGAGTCCCGGTTGGTAACACCAAACATTTCCAAAAGTGATTTATCAGTGGTGTTTAAATATGCAAACACAAAGGCTCAGTGGAACCTCGACAAAAATTATTGCCACAAATACATCTTGGTTATCATACGGTCAAACAGTACATCAAACAAACTACCGTAGTCGTGTGCCCAAACAAAGCATCCATGCGAGAGTGACTCAGTCTCTGTGAAAAATGGATTGTGGATGCAAAAAAAAGTTGCAACTGCCAGAACTTTGATAAAGAAGGTGAGAAACACTATTGAATTGAACAAACATAGCAAAGTAAAAAGGTAGCATCTGTTACAACAGGATTGTAATGTGAAGGTTTAGTATTGGTTAGTTAACACAGGTTGCAGAGGGAATGGTTTAATGGAGACACATAACAGATAGCGAGCTGGGCCAGTTTGTTTAATGATGATTGTGCCTGCTGCTGACGTTTACAATAAAGTTCAAGTGAGCAAGTATGCAGCTGTAACTGTCCACTCTTTAAAGTTAAGTTTGTGATGGACTAGAATGAAACTGCGTTCCCGTGGCTCCTCTGTCTCCCCTCCGATCCCCTCCACTATACTCTTTTCTGTGTTTGCTAGACTTCAATAAAAGATAAAAGTGATGTTAAGTGCTCAGGTTTCATTAGTCATTTACATGTAGTTTGCTTTGTTTTCTGCATGCAAAACTGTAATTATTCTGTATGAAATGTGCTTTGTGTTAATATTTGTGGGTGTCTGGAATTGATTAAATGGATGTACATTATTTCTTATGGGAAAAATGTATTACGTTTTCGTACTTTTGGGTTTTTGTTCGACTTTTTGGAAATAATTAATGACAAAAACAGAGTTCCACTGTAGTACATTATCCAAAATAATATCCAAAGTGCAATGTGCACATTTCATCACAAAATGTCTTTGAATGTAAGCAAAAGTAAGTGGAAATGCTCTGTAAGTCATGCCATTCAAAATTTATTTATTTTTTTTTTAAATATGCATCTAAAGTGGCACATAACTTTGAACCATCGATATGTATCATGCACAGAGATTATGCTCGGCCTTAGTAGCAGGCAGGTTCCCAGTCTTCTGGCCACCAATATGTTCAAAGTACAGTGTATATAATATCAAAGAGAATAATGTAAATATCTGACGTAAGTTAACTAGTCCACAAAGTCAGTGCTGTTGCTGTTTGCATTTTCACAATTTACAGCGGTGAACCTACTTGAACTTGTTACTGTTTACTTGTATGACAGTTATGTTGCCTGTACAGTTAAAAAAGGTTTTATGATGGGATGTTTGACCAAGAACAGATTATTTGGGGAAAAAATTGTCAACCTCAAGAGGTTCCACTCTAAAACAGAGAACCTTTAAAGCAGTGGTGTCCAAAGTGCGGCCTGGGGGCCATTTGCGGCCCGCGGCTGTGATTTTATCGGCCCTGCACAGTCTAAAAATTCAATTTAACAAGGAAACTTTAAAAAAAAACAGCAGCAAAAATGGGAAAATCAATCAAAAGTCAGAATATTATGTGAAGAGTTGTAATCTAGCAAGAAAAAAAGCAATAATTTGTCAAGAATAAAGTAATAGGATGAGGAAAAATGTTTACTAAATGGTTTACTAAATATCAAAGTGGCCTTTGCATCCTTTCATTTTTCAGTATGTGGCCCTCGCTGGAAAACGCTTGGACACCCCTGCTTTAAGGCCTGTCCAGTTTTAACATTTCCTTGAGAAAACAGGCTAAAAATCACCGGTCTAAAGAAATGACCAAACTCTGCTTTCCAAACCTGCTACAAGTTTACAAATATGACAGCCCACCTGTCCAGAATGAGTCCATGTGGGATGTAGACCCTCTCTAAGTCACATGCATAGTGCTTTGGTATGCAGAACAGGTCTAGATCATAGCCCTGCTCCTCGTCAGTGATCTGAATGAAAGAAAGTGACAAGAGAGTTAAGAAATATGGTAATCGAGGCGTGTAACAGTATAATGTAAGCTTACAAGGTCATTCCTTTCCCATGGATTCTCTCAGTTTATATCAGTATCAAACTTGGGTGGCACACAATAAAGCGGACCTCCCCCAAGGCCAACCCTTACTAGCAACATAGATAGCAACCACATGCATATGTCTGTATTTTGGCAATAAAAGTTAGGGCTGCACGATTCTGCAAAAAATGTAAATCACTTTTTTTTTGCATATAATAGAGTATAATTGAGATTGCGATTATCTGGGACATTTTTTTTTTTTTTTTTTTACTTTTTCACAATATTAGACTCCCCATTGTCTTGTTCTTGTAAAGAAACGTCCCTTGGTCCCGGAAGAACAGTTGACAGGGGACTTTTTGAATAGAAATGAATAGAAAGATAAAATAATCCATCAAGTCAAAAACATGGCATTCTGGCTCACTCCAAAATAAATTCATGTAGGTAATAAAGACAAGTCAAAAGAAAAGTCAGTTTATTCATGCGATTGCTTCTCCCGTGAGCTGATGAAAGATAGTCAGCACACCTCGCCAGCCAGGGCAGCGGAGCCAACTCGCCCCAGGCTCTCTGGGGTACGGCGAGAGCGAGGAGGAAGTGTCGCCCATCATGCTAACGACAGTGCAGCGTTTGTAATGCAGCTCCTTAAGAAAATGTTATTTTTAATCATCCATAACTTAGGAGCAAAAATCATCATCACCGTCACCAAATTTTAACGAGTGCCTTTCTTTGTTTATGCCACTTCTGTGCCATTTCTGTTTCCCCACAGGACTGCAATCTATTTGTGGCTAGCAATTGCGGTGGGTGAAGG
Source organism: Dunckerocampus dactyliophorus (assembly GCF_027744805.1). Lineage (NCBI taxonomy): Eukaryota > Metazoa > Chordata > Actinopteri > Syngnathiformes > Syngnathidae > Dunckerocampus > Dunckerocampus dactyliophorus. Next base: position 18,398,544 of record NC_072829.1, on the reverse strand, counting down.
GGGGTTGCGCTACATGAAGTCATCATCTAATTTGTATAATTGGGCGTGAGGCATTTGCATGTATTTTTATGGACGCTGTAGGAGACAAAAAGTGAGCAAAAACATGAAAATCAAAACAAATATGTTTAGAAATACGAATTAACTTCATTTTGTGCTTTTTTTTAATGTAACAAGCAAGACGGGCACCGCCTGTGAGTGCTTTTAGATTGGGGAACGACAAGCTCCAGTCATAGACGGTCCCATTATAATGTGTTTATCAGTGAGGGCGAACAGGTTTATTTGTGGCGTGCAGCCACAAATTTGTGTATTATTTGTGTAATCCTGCTAATAAAACTATGTGTGGTTGCACTCACGTGAGAGGCATATTCACATGTCATTGTGAAAACCTCAGCCAATTTTTCCATTTGCCACCCCTAAACACGTCCAGGCTATACAGAGGTGTGTTTGACAACACCATACAATGTTGTCAGTATTTTGTCATATAGCCTCCAGCTCTTGCCAACTGTTTGCCTGTGAGATGACATAAGTGTTGTCATGTGAAAGCTGAGAAGCTGCTGCAGAGCTTGAGGTGCGTTTGGAATGATGCGGGCGACCACAAGCAACCTCGCATTACCAACAGCATATCAGAGCCTGTTTTGAACCCAACAAGACTGTTTCGTAAGTAGGTGAAATACAAATTCTTGAGGACACGTGGCCAAGTGAACAAAAACATGCCCATACTGTATGTTTGGGCTACACAATTTCAAATCTAAATAACGGTGACATACAGATGTCCCTCCAAGTCATATGATCTGAAGGACTATTTTTCATTCCTATCCACTCAAAAGGTTGCCTGTCTGCGGAACATTTTAAGGTCAAATCAAGGCGTTTGAGGTTTTTTGCTGGCAAAGCCCATGTTTGACAACAGCGCACTCATCAGCACTGGAACTGTAATTCAGGGGCTATTACTTTCCACTTGTCTGTTTTATTTTATTTCAGCAAACATCTCATACTCATTCATTTTATTTTCTATTATAAATGTAGACCTGCTGTGCAGCTTTAAGGGCCCACTTTAAAAATATTATTTGATATTTCATTGGATTACTAAATAAGCAGCTAGATGCAAGGTGGAAATTTCCAGCCTAATGACACGGCATACAAGTGTACACATAGGTCATGTTAATTCATAATTGAATACTGGACTGTACCCATTGTGCTGTTACACAGGTTTATTATATACTGTATTTCACGGAACACAAACACAGCCTTTGTACAGGTACCATTGGACACAGACATGTTCATTAAAACTATTAGTAGATCATGGAAGCTAATACGCCCATGCCCCTTGGTTACAGCTTGTAGTATGTTTACTACTAAGCGTATAATCATGTATTTACGTTGATTAAGTTTTAATCATGTGGCGGTAAAAACAAAATGTCTACTGCGTCACGTACACAACGCATGGTGACTTTCTGTCACCATAGCCGCAGGCCACGCTAGGAACAGTTGAAACCGCATCTTAACTAAACATGTGTGTTTAAGGGGAGCTGTACAATAAAGTGGTCATTAATGACATTATTATGATTTATTTTATCAAACGCCCACGTACAACGTGGGAGGTTCAGGAGCATGTTGAGGCTAGTCGCTGCTTTCTGAAGGGAGACCTTACCACCACACACTGGCTGGATGCCGCCATGTCCTTTTACGCCGGGCTTCGGTTTAATGTGGCGTGGTCCGCGATTTGGCGGAGATAAAAAAAACCCAAATAACAGCTCCAGTTAGTCTTCTAGTCCCAGGTGGCAGCTCACACATGGAGAGGCTAGCTGCTTCGCTACAATACCCTTCCGTTTTTTTACACGACGTCTCTCCCATTGAGCGCGGTTGTTGTCATGATGACGCCAGCATAGGACCGAGCCAATCAAAACGAGCAGGGTAATGTTAGCCCCACCCTTTAAAGGGACGCTTGCTGACAACTTGGACCAGATAGCGTGTTGATTGACATAGTGCTTTAGTTTCACTATTCCTATTGTGTGTCGAACATTATTTAACGTAAATGATTATTTCACTCAAAAACTTACAATGTTGTTTTTCTGAGATCAAGGAACAGATCATGTGTAGAAAAGCAGCGAAGATTACCTTAATGCGATAACATCACCTCATTTTAGGTCCAAATCAGATTGATTGAAAGACAGTATAGGACTCTAACTCAGGGTTGAAATTACAGTATATGGTGAAATGCACTGAGTAGTCCTCACAATTCATTTCTAGCTTGTGCATTTCAGCATGTGAGAATTTGGAGGGAGATGCATGACTTGTTACACCCCAAGAGATTCCAGCTTTTCAAAGGGGTTGCACCGGAGAGTAATTGATAGGCCCCCCAAAAAAGTTTACTTTTGAAACACACCTCTTCCAACACTCCTGATAGCTTGGCATTGATGTTCATCCAATTTTTCAGCAACATTTGCAAGAACAGTGCAGATTCAGCTCCAGAATATAAATAACTAGAATTATAAATTACCATCTTATGGTGAATCAAATGTTTTCTGTAGGAATAAATAAATATATTTAGACCATTTCATTCAGTTTTAATTTAACAAACAGGCAGATTCCAGTAAAGAATAATGCATTAATAATCCAAGAACTGTTCAACTTGCCTGTCAGTTTTATTTGTGTTTCTGTAGACACCACTTAAAGCCGATTTTTCTTTTTTTCCATAAAACATATGTCATAGCTGGAATCTTGCTTTTGGTTCAGATGTTTGGGCACTTTGGGAACACATGACCTTATACTATAGGATGATGTTCACATTTTCAACATCCTGTCCAACTAGTCAAGATCCAATGTACCCTACAAAACATTTCAGTGTCAAATTAAAGACTATTAACAGTTGTATGCAAAAAAAGAAATTTGTGCATTTACATGAATGAAATGCACAAATTAATTTATTGAAAAACAACTAAAAAGGCAGAATGAATGTTCCAGATGAGCATGACACGCTTCAGTCAGATTAAAGAACGTGAAAGTAAGGTCAATTCACATCCACAATAACTTCATGATCGTTTGGGCTGGTGTGACATTCCTCTCGGTTACCAGCTCCATGAAAAGTACTTCTTGTTGTTGACACTTTTCAGCAAACATGTAAAATACAAAACCTTGCAAAAAAAAAAAAAAAAAAGATTGGATACATTTGCAGAGATTACGAGTAACATCACATCAAACCAAGTCAATTTACGTGACGAGCTTGACTGTGCTCTTTAGCGGCTAAATAGAAAACACATTTCAACGTGGAAAAATGCAAGTGCATGCCAGAAAAACTTGGACATGTGTCTGAAATTCAGCTATTCAAAATGACACGACGATAACAGTATTACACGTATTACATGTCAGTAAAGAAAGGCTAACATGAAGATATGATTAACAAAATAAAACTGCACAACTCTGTAGAGACTGGTGACGGAAAAGGAAGAATGTTGTTTCATCAGTTGTAGTAATCTGTGGCGTGACAATGAAAACATCAGTCCATTCAGCACTAATTCACGACAGTAGCACACACATCGTTGACGATACATCCAGAACTCTCTCCTGTGAAAGTTAACCTTTGGCTTTTCACAGTCCCGCAGGAGTCCATGCTCTGTCGGTATCACCAGTGCGTGAAAAGCTCGTCTTGTCTCGATGCAGTGGGTCCATTTATTTGGAAAGGCGAGGTATTGTGGACAGTTTATGGGAAATAATAAACCACAACTTTGAGAGTAAGCTGATATTTTGTATATAAAAAAAGTATAGCTCTCCCTTGTGTTTAAGGTTCTGCTGTCTGCCACCCATCAAACCTGTAAAACAAATAAAAGCCGATGTTAAAGGCTACTTTTATAATATTCAGCACCTTGCAGTGAGTACGTTAATGAAAAAAAAAAGTGTACAGTAATCCCTCATTTCCCACTGGGATCCAATATAATTTCAAAAGCCCCTGAAACAAGCAGGATAGGGCCCCTTTAAAGATAAAATGCACCTGATAAAATACATTTAAATTGACAAGATGTACCATATCAACTACCACTTCAACATGATTCACAAGGAACCCAAGAATTTTCTTTATTTGTAAATGTTGGCCGGCATAACATACAATGTTAGAAAAGAATTAAGTTATACAAATATAAATTCTGCCATCTAGTGGATGGACATTTAATTGTTCTGCCTACCACAAAGATATATTATTTGTGGTAAAGAATAGGTATCAGCAATTTAATTTTTTTTTTTTTAATATTGGACTATATCAGCCTGCATCTAAAATCTCCGATATTGGCACTCCAATACAAGAAGTCGATTCCAGTCTGCGCCCCAGAATGTCTAACCGGCAGCATCTGGATAGAGCCCACATGATCACAACAGCATGCGTTAACGTATTTTTCCTGTAAATCCAAAAAAGACATTGCAGCTGAGTGCAAAACCTGTTATGCGCTATTTTCCCGTGGCGGCACAGAACCAGGAAAGTTTGATACAACCAACCTTATCACGCATTTAAAGCATCTTCACATGGAAAACTCTCACAGAAAAGTCATTAGCCACAACAAAATAGCGCCAGCACCTGTTGCTGGTGAGTAATGTCGGTTTACACTAGGGCTGTCAAAGTTGCAGCGTTAATAACACATTAACGGAAATTCCCTTTAACTGCACTATTTTTAAGAGTGATTAACGTATGCACGTTCTGTTTGACCCCTGGCCCACACTGTAGTTTGAGGAAACACAGCGGTGGATGTCGAGCAGCAAGCAGGAACAAATATTGAGCAGAAATGGACAAAGAAAAGGGTCATTTAAATGGTAAGTTTAGCTTCAAAGGCCTGGCAGATGGCTCTAGCAACAAGACCAATGTATCTGAAGATGGGAATGGATCTAGGTAGCATTAGCGGCACGCTAGCTAACACATCAGCAAAACAGACGTACATTATAACAATCTAATTGATCTTTTTTTTGTATGTATTGTGTACAACTATGACAGGAACAACATCAAATTAAAAACACTAATTGAATACAGACCCACCATCCACCAGTACAAGTCTGGATTTTGTTTTTCAGAGAGGTGCACCGCACAAATATGCACATTAGCACTCACTAAGGTCATCACATCCTGCCTTTATGCATTCCCACATAGTGTCAGCATTTGGGACCAAACATGAGGTGAAAGAAAAACTGAGGAAATACAGTCGAGGAGTCTATCTGTGCAGCGTTCAAGGACCGTCGAACCAAATGAGACAAGTCGCCGTTCGCATTAAACATGCAAAAACTGTGGGATTTCGAAGTGTGTATTATTGTGCCACAGCACTTCATTAGCATTAATTACTACAATGCTCAGGAACTCCTAAATATTCCCTGTGGTCTGAACCAGTAATACTCACATTGTACCTAGTTGCCATTGACTTGCATAGACGGTGTTCCTCCATGGTCGGTTGCTGCTCTTTCTCTACTGCGATTCTCTCGTTCTTCATCTTCTTCATCCCGCTCCTCATTGCCACTGTGGTTCTTACAATAAAGTCTAAAATACAAAATGATGAGTAAGCAACATGCTTCAGTAATAATTAACCCCTGAAAGGTTGTGGCTTTGTTAAACAGTGAAATGAGCTCTGCAAATATTGAACTTTGTACTGGAAATAGGTTTGGCAGTGATAGCGGCGCTTACTTGTAGATTCCGCGTGCCATGTTTTCAATGTACTTGGCTTTGTCCTGCAGGCCGCAGTGATAGTGGTAGGTCTTCACACAGGCTTTGATTTCACACCCGATGGTTGCACCGAGCTGGGTGCAAAGCGTGCATTTCTTCAAAAACAAAAAGACAAAACATTCTTATTAGATGAAAATCTGCCAAATAATTAATGGAATTAAAACTGAATATAAAAGTTCTTATGACCATTCTTTTCCCTCTCTTAATCTCTTGGATGACTGTTTTCACATCAAAGTTCCCAAACTCGGCCCGTGATGTGGTTGTCAGCTGAACTGTCCCAGATGAAAACAGCTGTAATGCGAGAGCACACGGCACGTTTACAACAAAGTGCTTGCAACAACCTACAGGTACAGTATACACACACACACACACACACACACACACACTTACCATACACTTGTAGTGAGCAGCCACTTTTTTGGAGTTATCAGTATGAAGCACACCCCTGGTTTCATTTTCTTCATCACCAGCATGGCAAAAGCCACAGCGCTGGCTGCTATCACCTGGGCTGGTGCGAAGAGGCGACCTCTCCCGCTAGAAAACAGAGCAAACCTCTCAGACACAGACCTGGATAGGCCAAATACAGTCAACCCACCAAGAGCATGGCTTATCTTACATGTGAGGAAGTCTCCTCGTCTGCAGCCTGGGAGGAGGTGGAGCGGGCGTCTTCTGATGGGCCACGAACCTTGGCTCTCCCCTTCTCGAATCTTCCTCTGCCCCGACTTTGTGGAGGCGAGCAGTCTGAGTCATTGGCCATACCTTCCTCTTCATCTACCACACAAAAAAATGAGAGAAACTTTTTATTCACAAAAACATGGTTTCTAGAAGAATCACTTCTGTGTGCCAATGTTATATCTTTGAAAAACACAAAGTGTAGAAAGAGCACGCTTGCCTTCAATGCCATCTCTGGAAGCATCTCGATGTTTGCGGCAGTAAACTCTACGTTTAGGAACAAACAATCGTTTTAATGACAAATCGGACAAAATAAGTCAAATGGCGAAGCAATTTACAGGTAGATTCCTTGAGACGGATTCTCTTTAATCTGGGCTTTGTCCTTTACAGCGCAGTAAAAGTGGTACGTCTTCCGGCATGAATTCACATCACAGCCGATAGTAGCACCCGGCCGGTGACAGGAAGAGCACATCTGTTGGAAGACAGGGAGCTCTGTTAGTTTCCTTCGAAATAGAAAACATAATGACACACAATTGATTTGCTGGGAGGGGAAACGTTTTTTTACGATGTGGATCTGAATAATTCTGTTCCTGCATGGACCTGATGACACAAGAATAAACTGCTGCAGATATACAGTAGACCCCAGCTACCGGTACTTGCGGGTGGTCTTGAATGATAACCCCCATGAGCAATTGAGGCACCCATAAAAATGTCTATTTTTGACCCAAATAAAGCCTGCATTATGCTGCTGCTTCAAGGGGCCACCATACATTACACCGGCTCACTCCTCTCCCTTCAACCCCATACTGTATATTAACTTTGCTGCAAGTTTTCAGACCGGATTGTAACAAAGTTGATTGTCTAAAGCGTGTTCTGGTGTAGCCGCCATCTTCCACCGATATTGCATCTTTACATCGTGTATGTATGCTGTACTGCATGCTGTATTATTATAATGTACATTTTATGTTTTATTATCACATATTTATACATTATGACTTTACTATTAAGGAATGATAAAATTGTGCCTATTTTAGGAGAGACAAGTGGTTTGTTTTCTACACACATACTATTTTTTCTTTTACCTAAAATTTACAAATTTGTGGCTGACATGAATACTTAATCACAAATATGCAGAGGGCACTATTGTAATTCCTTTCTTTTCATGGACCTGATGGCACAAGGCATGTGGATGAATGGCTGCATGTACTTATGGCAAAACGGCACCCCCTAAGGACTGATTTGGACTTTTGCAGAATTGAAAGGCATCTTCAATTCTTTTTACAAATGTTACCTAACATGACAGAATTTTACTAGATGAAAAAGTCAAATCTAGCAAAACTTTCTTTTAGAGTGCTTTTACAGATGTGTGGCTTCCCATATTGCTTGTGCGCAAGACACTGTGTAAAAATGACCTACGAGGGTAGCATAGCTTTTTAGTTTGCACAATACACATGAAATGTTTCTGTGTTATGCAGAACAGCTATTATAGTGCAAATATTGATTAAAATCAGAGTACTGCTCAAACAAGAAAAGAAGTAGACGTGAACATGCCGGTAGATACAGTATTATAATGTCTCACACAGGTACACCGTACACTATACTTGAGTACTATCTAGTGGCTCAAAGGTAAATTACACCTCTCATGACAATGAATGAAGAATATCCACTTATTGTTTTTCTTTGAATTTTTGTTTATTTAGACCACACATAAAGTACACGCATAATAAAGACAATGTTGTGCTGTCCGGAGTGTACGTGAATGCAACTCGCAGTCTGTCTCGTGACAATGAGGAAGTGCCGTTGCAATGACAATGGACTAGAGACGTGTTTATTTGGAGTTGGAGATATATATATGGCGTTGGAATTGCACTGCTGTTGATGTGTTCAGGTCAGACTAAAGCTATAAAAGAGTGTCAGACTCTGTCAGGAGCTACACAGTGCCGCTGTCTGGTGTCATAAAAGAGAGCCGTGGCTTGCCATGATGCATATTCGTTAATTACACAAAAAAATGTAAAGTAATTCATTAAATAAATTAGTTACCGCTATTTTTGACAGCCCTAGTATGTATATATATATATATATATATATAGTCATAACATATATAAACAGTCATTCAATCACATTCACATCCATTGACGATTTAGAGTAGACGATTAACATAGCATGCATTTTTTGGAACGTGGGAGGAACCCGGAGTACCCGGAGAAAACCCACGCAAGCACAGGGAGGACATATAAACTCAACAAAGAGATGCATATTGTACCAAACACAACCAAAGCGGACAGCTTGGTGGCAGCAGAGCTTTTGAAAGCAATGAATCACCTTCATCCTTTTCTACTTCTGTTTCCTTATTTGAAGCATATGTATACCGTTAGCATGGCTGAAACTATTTTTTTTTTACCATTTTTTACAACCGGTAGTAAAAATTTCAAATGTCAAATAGTCTCCGTCATCTCCAGATGACAAATCTAAAGACATGCTTCCACCAAGTGAACCCAGGGCCATTAGCATCTCGAAACTCATTTTTGGACCAGTTTTAAGCTTTTTTTTTTTTTTTTTTTTTTTTTTTTACAAAATGAAAAATATCACAATGGCCCCCCTGCATCCTTTGTCTGGACAACCCTTACCTAGGCAAACACAGAGTAGTAAGCAGGGCTTAGTAATGCATGTATGGGTGCTGTTTATAGACAAAACAGCGTAAATACTGGCAGTGAGTCAGGGAATTCAGCTAAGAGGAGGAACATGATGTGTTTGTGGATAATGTTTTACAGATTATGTCAAGCAGGAGTTGTAGCTCAAACATGCCACTACTGTACCACAGCACTGTGACTGATAATTAAGCCATGCCGAAATGTTGGACTCTATAGCTCAGTTATTTGGAACTTTGACAATTTGTAACGATACAAAAAAAAAAAAAAAAAACACTAAACTGTACTGCTTGGCGGCTTTATTCTACAGGAGTGAGCAGATCACAATGTCTTTCGCTAACACGCTGTTGAAAAGGACTCACCAATTTGTTTCCTCTTTTGATCTCCTTCTTCACATCTTCAATGCAAAACCCTCCAATGTTTTCACTCTCCGAGTGTGATGAAACCAGGGCAGAAGAGAAAAGCTACATGCCACAAACATAAAACACAAAAATTACATGATTTGTGCAGTCTATCAACACTGAAGTAGCAGAAATATAAGCGAGATAAGATGCGTATCTAATATCTGCAATCAAGATCAAAAATAAATTCAAAAAAATGTTTTTTCATTGTGAAGATTTTTGTCATACTATTTGAAGATATATTACTAGTAATATATAATTGACATGTTTAAAAACTAAGAAAGATAAAAGGCAAGAAGACATTTTGATATTGAACATATTCATTCTAAAAGCATATCATCAATTTCATCAAAAAATGTAAGGAATCTGGAGGTGTAAAATAACACTGCGTTACCTTCAAGATCACAACTTTTTTAGGGAGACATCCATAAATATCTTACCTAAGACAATAACAAACATTCTACACATTTAACAAATGCTGGACAAGAGAATAAAGGCTAAATAAAGAGTGAGGATGCGGGACCTGCTTTCCACTAGCAGTGTAGTAATAGTAATCGTAATAGGGGTGGTTTTACATTTTGTGGACCTACGGCATTTTGTTTTTTGACATGGTAGCTAGGGGTGTTAAAACAAGAACAAGATTTCTCGTTTAAGAGAAAATCTATGTCATGAGAACGGGGCAGCCAGAAGTCAATCAGACTGTGAGGTATGGCATCACTACTGTGAATGCACACTATAAACCTTGCAATCCTACCTGGAGTCTCTGTTGCTAGCGTCATTTGTTTGCTGCCCCCCCACCCCAACAGCTGCCGTGGTGTTAATGTTCAAGCAGAAGATGTAGTAATTGTACACGTAATCAAACTTAAGAGCTGTCAGACAAAACCCTCAAAACGTGATACCATTTCAGAAATTCATTACTTCCACTGTAAGCATCATAGAAACTGTAGTTCTTTTAGCGTAAAGATAAACCTACTGTAATCTGTTTTACATGTGTCCTTACAGAACTACATGCAAACAGAAAGGATTAGTAGTAGCAGCTCCAACTGCCATTTGTTTATTTCTTTTTTAAACAATTTTGTTAAGTTTTTGTTTCAATTTGTGGGAAGAAGTTCAACCGCTAAAAGCAACATGCTCAGGTCATGCATGCAAAGTTATAAAGCAATTCAAATTGTGCCTGCATTGTTTTGTGACTCCATTAAATAAACAAGTCTGTTTGTCCTGTTGGTCCTATATTTTGTCTTTGTAGTTTTCTTAAAAGTAATGTTCAAATATCGTCTCGTCTCGCGAACCCAGTACCGTGTATCGTCTTGTCTCATGAGCTGAGTGAATGAGACACCCCTAATGGTAGCCCATCATTTTGTATCCATGTTACCTGCTTGTAGTTGCTGTTTAGTTTGTGTACAAAGTGCAGCTAGCTTCCTATTCCAGTTTTCACAATAAAAGCCCTCAAGTGCTGGTATAATTAGATAATACGACAAAATGGGCATTTCATTGGCAGTAAACCCATGTGACTCAGACACAGCTCAAAATCAGATGAAAAGGTACGATTTGCAGGTTAATAATAATACAGATTCATTTATAAACTGCAATAGTACGGGGAGCAACTGACTTGTCTCGCCACGCGCACACACGTGCTACAGCAGCAGTACTTCATCATTGGTAGGCAGCCACCAGCCAATCATCACTACAGTACATACGTTACAGTACAGTACAGCAACATGTGACAGCAGTTAGAAGAGGAAATGTCACTTGGTGTTCTTCGTCACTTACCGCCTTTCAAGTGGTGTAAAAAAAAAATAATTAAAAAAAGATTTCGGCCACGAGGAAGGAAATGCAGATTTACCCTGTATACAACTTTGATTTATGTAGTATTTTTTAAGAAACTTACTATTTTGCTCCAATGGGATCCATAGGGCCCTTCAGACTTCATTTCACTTTTAGTTATTATTATTTTGTTAGTATTCTTTCTGGGGGGTTTTTCCCCAAATTAGCTGTAATCGTGTCAACAGCAATCATGTTGAAATGTTGTTAAAGTTGCAATGTATATTGGATAACTTTCATGTTTGTTAACATACAGCTTTTTTCAAAACTTGTTTTTTTAATTATTTATTTGGGTTAGTAGGAAAAAATGCACATACCTTTAACAAGTGAAAACAATCAGGATAAATATATAAACATCATTCTGGACCAACTTATTTACCAATGTTTACAAGTGGCAGTTAATGGAATATGTTTTAGAGGGTCACAGTTGAGAGACTACCCTGTTGCGCTCACCATGCACTTATGGTGGGCTGCCACCTTCTGGCTGTCAGACACCAGCAGCTGCCCGCAGTCTTTTTCCCGGCTGGTTCGGCAGAAGGCACATTTAGGCAGGCGAGCTGCAGCACCTTTCCTCTGTCCAGACATGGTCCGGGCTTTTGAGGGTGGAGGACTTTCTAACAAATAAAATCAAACAGAAAAAAAGAATAGACATGAAAGGACATGAGAGAAGGCTGAGTGGTTTTCTTGATGACGACATCATCATTAAAATGGCTTTGACCACCCTGTGAGTGGTCCACACACACCGGCATCCTGTCAGCAGTGACCTCATCTGGTGAACTTTTTTTTTTTTTGACAGTACAAACTTAAAGCTGCACAAAAAAATCTCGATTCACACTAAGATGCAATACAATTTAGAAATATCTGCATTTTTTTTTTTACGTCAGGGGCTTCATCACAAATGAACATTTGGGTCATTTCTGGGCAAATCAGTGAACGGAAACAGGGCAGCGGCGCCAACTCGCCCAGGTGAACGGGTAGCGCAAGGAGGAAGTGTCGGCCCTCATGTCAACGAATCCTTGAGTGAAATTTCAGCGTTTGTTTGTGTTGTAGTTTGCTAAGTAAAAGACAAAAAAATGAAATTGCATGTTAGTGTTAAGAGATTGCAACTTTTAAAAAAAATAATTTTGTGCAGCCCGACAATGAAGGCTGTACCAGACACTGTGGCCTGTAATCGCAACATCAGGAGTCATTGAAAGTATCACGTTGGAGAAGAACATAACACACTAGAACATAAAATGCTGATCATTTGTTGCACAATGACGGCAAATGCAATCCTGAAATGATGCAATATGTTTCTCATTGTGCTCACACAGGCTCCTCCAACATGTATCTATATCACATCTGCCTCATTTGGCAGCCATAACCACCAACAAAAATGTGATTCTGTGTAAAATTATCTATTTCATACCACATTAGCATTCTTGAAATTGCTTAACATTGTACCTTATTAAATACACACTGTGTGTTATTTAATGAAAAGATTTACAATATGCAGCAATTATGCATTTATATGAAAATCAAACCATTTCTGACAACATGGCTCTGATGAGGCTGGAATAAATGTGTGCGGTTATCTTCAGTGTGTTTTTTTAAAATGGTGGCCGTGAATGCAGCAGCACACAGGAACATTTCAAGATTAACATTAACGTGCGAATGAAAGTGGATAAATAGACAAACAATATGCTGCAGCGTCTAGGACTAGCCATTATTGCCATCATAGCAGAGCCACCATCGCCTCACTGCGGCGGCGTGCAAATACACAATAAGCCTCTGTAAACAACACTTAAATATGCTTTATTTTTATGAATTCACCCCACAAAATCATCCACATCACTAATGTGTACGACACGGCGAACAATGACGAAGGTGTGCGGCAGTTCTAAGTGAAAGGAGGAAACTCCCCCATGTTTCTTTGACAAAGTTTTGAATTAAAGGGGGTGTGTGTCTCCTTCTCCCACAAACTAGCTACAAACTGCTCACATTTTCAACTATTTCACCCCCGAATGTTCCTCAAGGCCGCTTTTTAATGTGGGGGAATATAAGGCCACCGGTGAGGAAATGTGACTTTTTAGTGGTTGTGTGTTAGTCTTAAGCGGGAAAAAGCAGAATATTTCCCTTTAAATGAGGACTATAGTCATGACAGGCGCGGGTGTTTGCAAAGAGCGCCATACGTGATGTAGCCCGGACAAGAGGGAGCAGCGAGCGGCTTCAGCGCCAAGCACAACGGCCTCAAACCACCACAGGCCACGAAACACGGCGGCTGCCTTCCAGACCACGACGTAAAAGTCTTACCTGACAACTATTATCTTTTGGCGCCCAGAGGTGAAAAAGAGGGGGAAAGTGTGGCGAGCGGCGACTTAATTTCTCCCCCGTCCTTCACAAGTGATCGTGTGCTTTTTCTCACTCTACCGCCGTTAAGCTGCTAGCTACAAGGCCTTACACTTGCTACTTCCGGGTACGCACTTCAAAATAAAGGTTTTGGCGCCTAACTGCATTGTTCGGAAACGTGTGCATTGTTTGGAAACGTGTAAGTACCATTTAACCTCTGAGACCTAGAAAATACACGTTGTAATTTTCAATAATTTTATTGGTGAAAACAATATGCCACAATAGTATTACAGTCAGAAAATATACTTTGTATGCAATATCCTTTGCAGTGGACATTATGTAGTGACAACTGTATACTTTCAGCCATCATCTTTTCAACTGTTTGGAACAGACAATTTGCAAATGGTAATGATTTAATTTATTTGAACATGCATATGTTTTACATTGGTATACATCTCATGTTACAATTCACAATTACACAGTAGGAAGAAGCGGAGCTTATTTAATTCTGTCGTTTCACATCAATTGTAAATACATTTGCTCACTTCCTATTCAACAACTGGAATTTCCCTTATTTAGGAAATAGGTTAATATTTGGCAGAAACATTGCTGGATGATGAGTGAGTACAATGTAATACTGTACTTCAGATAGTCCTATAAGAAATGAAACAGATGCCGTCTGATGGTTATTGCGCTGCAGTCAGCACCAGTAAGGGCCTTAATTTGGGTCGAAGATGGATCGGATTCTCCGGCTCAGCGCAGGTGTGATTTTTTTGGGTCTGCCACTTGTTCCATAATGCTCAGGATCTTTTAAAAAATGTAGAATGACCGTCTTACTGTGGCCAACCTCAGCAGCAATGGCACGCTGCGAGAGGCCTTGGTTATGCAGCTCGACAATCCGACCACGTTGAAAAAGAGAAAGCTTCTTAGCTTTAGCCATCATGAGGGCATGACAGTGTGAATGCCTGACAGAAAATGAAAAATTTTAGCAGATTTTGGCTTTTATAGCATGTGGTCTTAAACTTTTGATCAGGTGATAAACAACCTATTTCATTTTTTTTTTTTGTTTAAATTACAAGTTCCAAATGTTCTTTGTCTCACTCCCCTTCTGGTTATTGCATATTGTAGGTCTACTTAAAACCTCATTAAGATCCAAATGCGCAAAATGCAAATTCTAGCAATTTTTCAACTGGTCTTAAGATTTTGATCAGGAGTGTAGCATTGTACAGGTATTTCCCTGTGTTCAGGATTCTTCTCCTGAATTTAATTGTGTGTATTACGTTTTTGGGCAGCAGGTTATTTTTTGCTTTATGCATAATTGCAGCAGTTTGAAAGTTTGCCAGGTCAACAAATTTTAATAACTGCCATTTTAGGAATAAAGGGTTTTTATGTTCTCTATAACCATCATTATGGATTATTGTAACGTTTTTGTAGTACAGTTAATGAGTGAAGTGGACTTCCAAATATCTCCACACAATAAGTTAAATATGGTAAAACCAGAGAACAATAGAGTATCGAGTGATTTTTGGTCCAGAACAAATTTAGCCTTGTTCATTATTGAAGTAGTTCTTGCCACTTTATGTTGTATATTTTTAATGCGGGATATTGCAGTATACAGTTATCATATTGTCATCCATTGTAACGCCTAGAAATGTATTTTCATTTTCATGTCAATGTCTACTCCGTCTGTTTGTATTTGTGCATAAGTGTCCTATCTGCTATTGCCAAAAAGCATTATTTTAGTTTTCCTTGGGTTCAGGAATAGTCTGTTTTCATCAAACCATCTTTTTAGTGTAGTCATTTCATCTGTGACTTTGCTTTATTTGCTCTTGTGTGCTTTCTCCTGAACAAAATGCAGTAGTATCATCTGCAAATAATCCTAGCTTTAGGTCTTTTGTGACTTTACAGATGTCATTTATAGTAGGGTTGAACATTTTTGGTCCCACTATTGACCCCTGGGGTATGCCGCACAATATACTTAAGCTTGCAGATGTATATTCTCCTAGCTTAACATACAGTATTGCTTCCTGTTTGCTAAGTAGCTTTTTACCCAGTTCAGAACTGACCCTCTGATTCCATACCATTCTAGTTTGTTAATGAAAATATTGTTATTAATTGTATCAAATCCATCCATCCATCAATGTTGTATACCGCTTCTCCTCATTAGGGTCGCGGGGGCATGCTGGAGCCTATCCCAGCTGACTTCGGACAACAGGCGGGGTACACCCCGGACTGGTCGCTAGCCAATCGCAGGGCTGCCTTTATTAAATCCATAAATAATGCAGCTGCACACTTTCTGCGGTCTATAGCGTTGGTAACTTCCTCGCTTATTTCAGTTAATGCCATGGAAGTTGAAATATTTGCTCTGTATCCATATTGGCTGTCCTTGAGTAATTCATTCATTATTTATCAATGTATCTAACCTGTTGTTGAATAGATTTTTAATGATTTTAGAAAATTGTGGCACTAAAGGAATTGGTCGGTAGTTAGTAAATAGATTTTTTGAAAATTGGTACTGCTTTAGCTATTTTCATTTTGTTTGGAAATGTTTGTAAATATACCGATCTGCAATCTCATTAATGACCTTCTTATCATTTCCATTTTGCTTGCATTACAAACAGGTGATGTTTTTGCATTTTTTTTCAATAAAAGCAAACTGAAATTGTTTACAAAAAGCAGTTTACCACTCTTCTTTCCTATATTTTTTATATTACATTTTTACAGTTATATGAACATTGTACAAGTTACATGAAAAAAAAAAACATTGAAAACTTGGACTTTTCTTTACGTTTTGTAATGTCACATTTTTCAGTCACATTATGAATGATCCATGAAGAAGCCATCTTCTTTGTTACATTACGTTTCTGCATTTAATGCATTTGTTGCTTCACCCAATTTCATCATTTCATGTGGAAAAGTATACTGTAAGTCTACCACAGAGGACAATGGAATAGTGTGTTGTTTTCAGTATCTTAAAGATGAATGACGTGTGCTTAAAAACACTTAATTTCTACCTCTGATAACACAATTGTCATGATTCTGTCCTGCCACACCTGTCTCTCTCCTTTGTGTTGCAGTGGCCATGTTTGGCAGAGCCACCTGTGCACACCTGTAACCAGCCTGCCATTAGGCCTTTATATACAGTACTCTGTTTTGGTGACAGAAAGATGCTGGACTGTCTATTCAACTCCTTGTTTCCCAGGTCAGCTAGTTTTACTAGTTCCTTTTTCCTGCTCCGGGTTGTGAGTATTTACTGCTACCTTTCTGCTCCTCATACTCTTTGCTAGCTCCGCTAGCTCCTTTGTTTAGTTTCATGTGACTTCGCCCCGTTTCTTTGTTGATTGCATTTTCTATGTTACTTCGTCCCAGACCCCTTTTGTAGCTCTTTGTTCCTTTTATGACTTTATATTCACTACTTGTGTGCCTTTTGTTTAATAAATATTGCAAACCTACATTTTTTTTAGTGTCTGCATTGGTGTCCAATAATTAGACTTCATTGCCTCGTTACAACAATAACTGGATGAATTTGATAACTTAATTCTTTGTACCCTAAAACGTGGGTCGGTATGGCAGCCATTTTCCTATTTCATTGGACAAACCCCAACCAAACAACCACATCACTGCAAAGCCGAGGATGTACTCTCCATAGCTTTTATTCTTGTACAGTGCCACTCGTGTACACGAAGCCTTGGCTGCAACTAAAAATTCTGTCCATAAAAATAATGAACAGACCGCATTGCACCTCCTGTAGCTGAAGTTCGACTAACGGTCGTCCCCTTCTCTCCAGCACTCTGGAATAGACATTCCCAGGGAGGCTGAGGAGTGTGATCCCGTATAGTTGGAACATACACCTCAGTCACCCTTCTTGAAAAGGAGGACCACCACCCCGGTCCGCCAATCCAGAGGTACTGTTACCGACTTTCATGCAATGTTGAAGAGGTGTGTCAACCAAGACAGTGCCACTACATCCAGACTGTTGAGGAATTCAGGGCCACCTCAGATACCTCAGCCACGGTGTTGGGCCTGTCTGCGTTCGTATCCTCAGACTATTACTTCCTCAATGGAAGGTATGTCAGTGGGATTGAGAAGGGCCTCAATGTATTCCTTCCACCGCCTGACTATAACCTCAGTCAAGGTCAACAGGACAGAATATGCCACATTCATGTGCTGCAAAGCAAATCCCAGGGAATAACATTTAATAACAGGTAAGACTTAACAATTACCTTTGATAGAATTTGGCCCATAGACTTCATGATTTGGCCATTATAACATAGTTTTGAGAGCATAATTTGCAGAGTTTGTGGAAAACACTATTCCCATGCACAATTCATTCATATATCTATGGCAGCCATCACCAAATGGCGGACCTCGGTCCGGATCCGGACACAGTGATGGGCCTTTACAGCCCCGTGACCAATTACAGTGAATGGTAGATATTATAACATCTAATCATGCTCGCGGACTGATCTCAGCGGCAGTTTGCGGGTGTAATGACTTAAAGTTTTACGGTTAATGTGACAGCAAATGTGGTGACGTCACTCAAAATGAGCCAATAAAATTCTTTGTTTACTTGCCGGGGCCTAGCCATCCACCCGTTTTCTATGCCGCTAATCTTCGAATAGAACCGTGGCTTGCTAAGTAAGACGTTGATGCAGAAAACTGAACATTTAAAAGTGAAAGGACAGACCAATATATGTTCATTCTTCCATGATCCAGTACCAAACTACTGTGTCTCATCAAGAAACAAGAATTTTTACTGTCATTGTGTTTCCACACAGTGAAATATGCTCTGAAACTGTAGTGCCCACTATGAAAAATCTACAAGAGTCATAGCAGATTAATATACAGCACAGCAACGTGCAAATTAGTCTCCACTGAGGATTGTATGGATATTGGAGATATTGGTGCTGCATATTCAAATATGCACTAATATTGAAAGCCCTCCCTGCCTCACACCCCCCTGACAATTCACCACGCCCGCCCCACGCCCCACTATTTGAGAAGCACTGGTTGTAGGGTGATGTGCGGGGTTTCATTACATTTGATATTCATATGAGCTAGTCTGTTGGACGCAATTTAAGGCAAAGTAAGGCTCGGACCTTTGCTGTGAAAAAAATGCATATACAGAACTTAGTCAATTTTAAATGAAGACCCCTGGTCTATGGGGTAGCTGGAATGTAAAAACGTATCGGTTTTCTCCGTGTACTCCGCAGTGGCGGACGCAGAAATTTTTCACTGGGGTGGCCAACTCTAAATTGTCCATAGGTATGAATGTGAGCGTGAATGGTTGTTTGTCTATATGTGCCTTGCAATTGGCTGGCGACCAGTCCAGGGTGTACCCCGCCTCTCGCTCATAATCAGCTGGGATAGGCTCCAGCGACCCTTGTGAGGACAAGCAGCATAGAAAATGGATGGATGGGTGGATATTTACCGAGCATACATTTAACTTAACATGTTTTCTGGAGAGCAAGGTAAGCCTGAGCAAACAATGTTAATAAAAATGTAAATTCCATTGTTACCATCCATAAAATTACTACAAAACCACGTAGACAGAAGTTGAACCGTGTTGTAAATATGACCTTATGACAATGGCAGTGCTGAAACCTAAAAATTTTGAGAAAGTTGAGAACTAAAAGAAAGGGCGGGTGGGCGGATCAATCTTATTACCAATACCAAGTCATATATTTTTCGGTTGTCTTCTAAGTGTATTTTCCACAAATATCGATTTTGTAAACAAAGTCAGGCAATAAGTCATTGGGCTTGGGGTTGTGAAGGATTTGAATTAAGGTCAATGGTAGTTTTTACTTGTATTTTGCTGAAAAAATTGTATGTAATAAAAAGGAACAATTATATATTTTAAATAATGTTACATTGTCTTATATTGTCATTTATATATTGTTAAAATGTATTTATAAAAGCGTGTACCGGCCTGGTATTTACTTGGTATAGAAATGATACCAAAATTTGCCCAACCTTAACAGAATTAAAACAATAAACGCGCTTCAGGTCCTGCAACTAGAATTTAGATGCACTTGATTATTGCTTTAGGTCGACACAGTTACATTAATGTTATGTAGTATTGAATTGGTCCACCCAAACAAAACCCTTTCATCTCTAAAACAAGCGCAACTTTCGCAAGGGGGCGGTTCTATAAAAAAAATGTCGCCTATTGTAAACACGATTGGCGTAAAACTACGTCAGTCATTCTGTGAGGCAAAACATACCCACCCAGTGTCCCCAGGATGAGGAGAGGACTAGAGTTTCAGGAGTAGACAACAGGGAAATGAAGTTGACAGTCAGGCTAGCTAGCTAATTAGGTGACAGACGGTCAAGAATAGCCAAGTTTAGTTTAAACAGCACCGCTATGACGCTCGTCCGTTTAACATACTTATAGCCGTGTTTTGTTGCGAGTTAGACATAAAAAGCCGCTACTGATCGGCGATAAGGCAACTCACATTTAACGCAACCTAACCGTGAAACAGGAAAGTACAACAACTTGCTAGCCTGCTAGCTAGCATTTAGCCAGCAAGCTTCCTCCAACTGTAAAACTTCACCTCTCATTCGATCGGTGAGTTTTGACACTTTTGAGAATCTTTAATTTAAGTAATTGTGTTTTCCGTAGGGTTCACCGTTGAACATGGCTTTTTTCTCGCGATGGCTGCTGGGTCACAAGCTAGCTCAAACTTTTGTCGATGTGGATATTGCTGTAGCTTGGAAATATTCGTCGTCTTTAACGATACACTAAGTGACAGTTGTTAAACGGTGAAGTTATCGTTAATTCTTGAAAATAAATTAGGGGAGGCTGATGTTGCATTGCTCCGTGTGTTGCTCTGGTCTCAATAGTTTATTACCTAGTGTCGACTTTCAAGCAGACAGTAACCTACGGTAGCCATGGCCTTGCTTTCCTCATGTGTGCCTTTTGCAGCCATTTCATGGTTCATCACAGTTGTGTTTCTTTTTCAAACAGATAACCTCCTCCAGTCATGCCTTTTCCTTTTGGGAAATCTCAGAAGAGTCCAGCAGAAATAGTGAGGAGTTTAAAGGAAAATGTTGCATACATGGAGAAGCTGGACGCTGGTGAAAGTAAAAAATGTGAAAAGGTCAGTGCTAGTTTCTGGTCACTATATTGTTAACTTGGAAGTGCACGTGTCATAATTTTAACTGCACACTTCCCAGGTTGCAGAGGAAACTTCCAAAAATCTCGCTTCCCTGAAGGAGGTACTCTGTGGGACAGGCGACAAGGAGCCCCAAACGGAAGCAGTGGCTCAGCTCGCACAGGAGCTGTACAACACGAACCTCCTCATTTCGCTCATTGCAAATCTGCAGAGGATTGACTTTGAGGTAGGAAACACACTCTGATGAGTCAATTTGAACCCGGTCAAAGCAAAATGTGGTGTTCATGCCACCAGGACCATTCAGTTTAGTGTTGTTTTCTTATACACAGGGAAAGAAGGATGTGGTTAATCTGTTCAGTAACATTGTGAGACGACAGATTGGCACTCGTACTCCCACGGTGGAGTACATCTCGACGCACCAACAGATCCTTTTCATGCTTCTAAAAGGGTATGTTCAACTCATCACATACAAGGAGAAACAAATGCATTGAAATATATTCATTTATAACTTGCTTGTTGAAACATTTTTCTGACACATGCCTCGTTTCGAGCTCTGCAGAGTATGTTTCGACAGCTCCCATCAAGCAGCAAGCAGGAACTTGTTGCATTTACGCAAGCGTCGTACATGTAAATGAAAAGATGGAAGCATCCTGCTGCTTTTGTGGATCTTGGAGTTGTTTGGAGTTACAGAGTCAGCTGCTGTCTGTTGACAGTCAATGATGTCCCTCTTTGTCGGCTTCATTCGCGTGACCTAGATTAAATAATCGAGTACAATACCGCTGTCCTGCAATAAATCCTTCCTCCGGGAAATGTTAATTGTGTTTATTTCCATGGTCTCATTGCAAACCCTCAGTTGTAATTAATTTACAGTGGAACCTGAAAGGCTGAACACAATCCATTCCTTGCTGCTGCTTGCCCTGGGATTTGTTTGTATTTAGAAACGTTTCTCGTAGAAAATAATGGAAAATAATAGATTTAAACTGTCACCGTCATAAAACTTTTCCCTAACTATGAAACATTACAAACAACTAACAACACTATTAACTGTCATACCAGCGTAAAAACAAGTTAACTGCAGTATAAGGAAATTATACACAGTTGCACTTGAGATGATTCATCCCCCATGGTGACATTTATTCTCAGAGTTTAAAAGTATCAATTTCAATAGCTCACATAATAATACTGCAAATGGGTGCTATGTTATTTTTAAGTTGCCCATCTATTCAATGTTTGTATATATTGAAAATAAAAGCAATCTACAGTCGGGGTTATGCCATTTCAAGTGCATGCGTAAAGCTGATAATAAAAGTACTCCAATGTTTCCTGTAGGAATGCAATGTATTTGTGGCAGTGGTGGGTTGGGGGCGGTCTAAAATCAAATTGAGGTAAGAATGACTCAGAGTTTGATTTGCCAAACTACCTGTAGATTTGTCCTAAAATACAGCAAATATCATGGCATCACTACTAATAAAACATGTACAAAAAATAGCAGCAACTCAGAAGTACAAACCATGGCTCGGGAGTATTTTGCTGGTTGACAGGGGCCTGTGTCTTCGGCGATGGTGGAGGACACCGCGGCAATTGAAGGGGGCCCCGGTCCTTTCTTTGTGGGCTTTCAGGGCTCTGTTGTGGCAATGCTGCCGTTTTGGTTGGCTGGTGGGGATTAGTGTGTTGAGAGTACAGTCATGGAAAAAAATGATTAGACCACCCTTGTTTCTTTAGTTTCTTGGTCATTTTAACGCCTGGTACAACTGAAGGTACCTTTGTTTGGACAAATATAATGATGACAACAAAAATAGCTCTTTAGAGTAAAAATTTTTGCCAGTACGATGCTATAGCTATTCACGTAAGAACTTAAGTGATTTTGGTTATTATCAAGAAAATCATGGAAGTTGGTAGATATCAGCTCCTAAATTAAACTCTTATGAGCTTTATTAGTTATCATCATTATATTTGTCCAAACAAATGTACCTTTAGTTGTATCAGGCATTATAATGGATCAATAAACTGAAGAAACACGGGTGGTGTAATCATTTTTTTCATGACTGTAGATGTTTTTTTCAAAGTGTTTGCGGAACATTAGCTAGTTGGCGTGCAAAGTGTCTGAGGCAGTGGGGAGGTCCCACACAATCGGCGCCATGTTTGTTTACAACACGTGGTGACAGCACGTCATGCGTAAGGGAAAAGGAGCACGTGATTTGCACACCCCCACCGTACAGTATGGGTAATCTCACCTCATTGGACTGTTTTTTAAATAATTGGTTATCGGAGCCATTTTTTAATATTATCGGATTTATCGGCATGACATCATAATTCCTCAACTTGGCCCGATAATTATCGGTCCGATTGTTATTGTGTTATTTTAATGGACTCTGTAGGAGGGAGGAATAACGTAGGAGACAAAAAGTGAGTAAAAAACATGAAAAGCACAACAAATATATTAAGATCTACAAATGAAGTTTCTTCTATTGCTTCTTTTTGTCGTCGTTTTTAAATGTCACAAACAAGACAGAGCCACCTATGTGTGCATTGAGATGGGGGGGGGCCCACAGCAGCACCCGCTACTTGTTGACAAAAGCGATATGTGCTCTTTTAGAAAGACCACAATTTTTACATGTTTATGTCTTTTTCGTCAACTATTAAAAGTGAAACCGCAAGAGTGACCTTAACATGACTTAACAAGACCTTAACATAACTTTCTCAGACGCTGCCACACTCAAATTTTGGCCAGATGGATAAAAAAAAATGTGAAAACAAAATATAGTTAGAGCTACAAATGAACTTTCTTCTATCACTTCTTTTTGGCATTTTTTAAAAATGTCACAAACAAGTCGGAACCGACTGTGAGTGATTTTGGATCGGGGTTCCGTTTTTTGAACAACAGCATCTAGAGGAGTCTGAATACATTAATCCCTCATTTATTGCAGTTAACTGGCTCCATAGAAATTCTGTTTGCGACTTTCTAAATACGTTTTTTAAACATTTTTAGAGCCCTCTAAACATGAAATGACACCCCCACACTCGTATTACTCAATATAGTAGACATAATAACAAAAAATAAGCCATTTAAGACATAAATAAGACTCATCTGTGTGTGTGTGTTGTAAATGTGTTCTGGTGGCACTGACAGGAAGTGACATTGGGGGTTTAGAGTTGAGTTGTAGCTTGGTTTGGGTTGCATATGCAATAGTAGCTTCTGTTAGGGTTAGGATTCTTGTGCCTTTTGTGAGATCATTCAAACAGGCAATAACAGCCTGTTGTTCCGGCGATCAAATCTGGTGCTTGTGTGTCTCACTGAATGTTACAGTAACATTACTGACACCTAGTGACCAGTGTAGAACTACATAACATCCCAGTGTCTTTGAATGCGTCTTTTGAATGCCTTGCATTTGAATTCATTTAGACATTTTATGCTTGAAAATGCTTAATTTAGGCAAAAAATACATACAAATTGCTTACATATGTTTTTTGTTTTTTTACGACAAAGACTCGCCAAATACAGTGACAATGTGGCTAAGTTGGCAATATTAATCCTTCTTATTATCTGGCGGACCAGGTGCCTTATAATGTGTTTATGAGCGAGGGTGAACAGGTAGCACCAAATCTATTTGTGACAAATGTATGAATGTGAAACACTGCCTTTAGGTGCTCACTGAGTAAGTGAATTAATTTAGAGAAGTCTTTTATGCTGACATGTGATGGGACATCATGCATGATGGTGGTTGAACATATCAAGCTTGACACATATTTTTCTGAAAATCTTCCTTTCCAAATTGTACAATGTGAACGGCATTCAGCCTTCGAGGTTCTACTGTGTTCAGCAATAATATCGCTCATAAAAAGGTGATCTAGTACTGACTGGTACTGTGTGCACATGTACAGCTATGAGAGTGCAGAAGTGGCGCTGAACTGCGGAATTATGCTGAGGGAGTGTCTCCGCCACGAACCACTGGCGAGGACTATACTCTTCTCTGAAGAGTTCTACTGTTTCTTCCGATATGTGGAACTCTCCACCTTCGACATAGCCTCAGACGCTTTTGCATCGTTCAAGGTACGCTTGGACAAAATGATCTCTCTGTCCAGCATTGTCAAACATATCTTTTAATGTCCTGTTTTTTCTCCCTTGTCAGGATCTCCTCACAAGACACAAGCTTATGTGTGCTGATTTCTTAGAGACCAATTATGACCGGGTAAATACACAAATTGCCTGTTTTTGTACACGTCAAAGTGTGCGGTAACAATATTTAACACTGCTTTCAAATGTCTGTAAGGTGTTTACAGAATATGAGAAGCTCCTGCATTCTGAAAATTATGTCACCAAACGACAGTCTTTGAAGGTAACACCTTTGCCGCTTTACGGTAAATCCGAGTCGATGAAATGAATATTTGGTGTCGTCAATAAAGTTTATGAATCATTTTCAGCTCCTTGGAGAACTTCTGCTGGACAGGCACAACTTCACTGTTATGACAAAGTACATCAGTCGAGCAGATAACTTGAAGCTGATGATGAACATGCTGAGGGATAACAGTCGAAACATCCAGTTTGAAGCGTTCCATGTCTTCAAGGTGTGTGCTTTTTTTTTTTTTTTAACTTTCATTTGCACTGTTTCACAAAGGACCACAATCTATTTGTGGCAGCGGTGGGTTGCGCGGGGGTATTGCGCGAATTTGTGTAATTGACTACGGTGCATTTGTGAATGAGTAAAAGAAAACATGACAAACAAAACATGTAACCATTTTTCTGTTGCTTCTTTTTGATTTTTTTTATGGAAAAACCGAATGTAGATGGGCCGACAGCACCAGATATTATATAGAGGGGTCTGATTATTTGCTAAATATTCTAAGATAGTAGTATTTAGGGCTGCATTGAGTCACACTAACATGGGATTTTTGATTTGGGTTAATTTGTAAGTATCTGCTTTTCTTTTTTTTCTTTTTTTTCTTTTTTTTTTTTACTAAACGAGCTACGTCACAAACAAACCATGCATTTTACTAGGGGTGTCATGAGATGTCTCATGATATTTCTCACTTAGAGAAAACCTTTGGCACGGGAACGGGTCAGCGAGAAGTGGCATCGCTACGGTGAATGATAATACGCATAATATGGAAGTGGGAGTGCGTGAAGCAGGATTGGAACCACACATAAAGTGCTTTACACGCACTGTAATCCTTGCAATCCAACCAACCTCGGTGTTTCATCGTCACTCGTGTGTGAATATTGTTATTCGTCCAGGTCATCGTGTTCTCAGGGCATTGAATTGGTCGCAACTGGACTGGTTAGGTTGGCCGTGCAGGCTTGATCAGTTCATGCTCAAAGACTAGGTGGGACACACACCAGTCAGACTAGATGGGACAGCTCTAGTTTGAGAACTGTCCAGACAGGAATGGTTTGACTGTTTAGTGGTGTCAAATGACAATCGTTGGGATACAATGGAGAGGGGCCTCAGCCCACCAACGATTGTCGTTTGGGTGGTATCACCTTCGTTAGTGTCCCATTCAGATGTAATGATGGTCACTTGTCACTGCTTTTTCCATCAGAATTCTATCAGAACATGTGATACGAGTGTCTATTTCGCTACTTCCTGGTGCCACTAAGCACCATGGCAACAGTACTTCTTTCAGCGTAAACATAAAATGAACAATTTACAATTTCTTTAACATGTGCCTTTTCATAACTACACATCAAAATAAATTATTAGTAGCAGCAGCTACAACTGCAGTCATTATTTTAACTTTTATAATTATTAGCTTTTGTTTGAATTTGTGGAAAAAAGTTGAACAGTTAAAGGCATCTGCATTGTTTTGTGACTCCGGTAAAAAAAAAATTAAAAATGTCTGTTTGTCCAGTCCTATATTTTGTTATTGTTTTCTTAAAAGTAATGTTAAAAATATCATCTTGTCTCGTTCTTGAGAATCCAATATCGTGTATCATCCCG
Source organism: Dunckerocampus dactyliophorus (assembly GCF_027744805.1). NCBI lineage: Eukaryota > Metazoa > Chordata > Actinopteri > Syngnathiformes > Syngnathidae > Dunckerocampus > Dunckerocampus dactyliophorus. Next base: position 18,371,934 of record NC_072829.1, on the reverse strand, counting down.
TCTTGTGAGCTGAGTGTATCGTGACACCCCTACGTTTTACTCAAGGACTCATGCTGCACTGTCGCTAGCATGATAGCCACCCCTTCACTCTCCCCGTCACCCCAGCAAGGCCACGGCGATTTGGTCAATGCTGCCCTGGCCGGTAAGGTTATCATTTATCATTCATCAGCTGGCGGGCGAAACGATTGCATTCATGAATTGACTTTTCTTTTGTCTTGTCTTTATTATGTGCATGAATATTCTGTCAACATGGGCATGTGCGTATCTCTTATATGCTTAAGTTCTTTGTGATGTTTGACAGCACTGCGATACATGACTTATTTTTGATCTGCCAGGTATTTGTTGCGAACCCCAACAAGACTCAGCCAGTGCTGGACATTCTGCTTAAGAACCAGGCCAAGCTCGTGGAGTTCCTGAGCCATTTCCAGACAGACAGATCAGAGGACGAGCAGTTCTGTGATGAGAAAAACTATCTGATCAAGCAGATCCGGGACTTGAAGAGGCCCACAGCGCTGGAGGATGCTTGAATCCTGCAGAATGGATGCTCCCAAAGGTGGTAGATGCAGTGGCGGGGGTGGCAGCCAGCATCTGAAGACATCTTCTTTAAGGTTTAGCTTTTTGTTACACAATGTAGGAACAAAGTAAATATGACTTCCTTCTGTTTTTAGTTTGGATGGGTTTTACATCCAGCAACCTGAGTGGGCCAAGAACTCTTATATAAACCGTAGTGCTTCTTAAGCGTTGAGCAGTCCATCCTTGTAACGTTGGACCTTTAACTGTTACCTTTCACATTGATGCCAGCAGAGACCTTTTAAAATGACAACTTCACCATCTCTGCAGCAGCATGAGATCTGGACAGAAATGTGAAATCTGATTGATTGCCTTATTGTTCATAATTTCTGGTGACAATCACATTTTTTTTGCTGTCACAGAGGCCGACCTTACCACAGCATTTGCAGACATAGGAAGAGAAAATCGATAGGACAGAGGAGTTCATTGATTGTGTGGCTTTTTAGCCGGAGTTCGGTGAGGCTCGCATGTCTGAAATAGAAACGGGGCATCAGATAATGCTGCAGGCTATAGCAGCCGTCCCTGCGCAGCCAGGACGGGCACAATATTCCAATTGATCCTCATGTTTACTAAGCATAGATTGTCAAAGGAGTTTTAGGATTGCACTGAAAGAAACATAGTTAATAATAAATAAGTATTCCACAAGAATAAAGCCATAACGTTCTCAGAATAAAGTGTGGTAATTTTCCGACAATAGTCCAAGTATTTCACATTAAAAAATCGAAATGAAAAAATGCTATTAACGGGCTCTAGTGGTTACAAGCGATGAAATAGTTCGTCCAGCATCATAAATCACAAGTGTTTTGAACAAGCGAGAGAGAGAACGCTGGTCTCACATTGCTGCATTCACGGAATTTCACTTCTTCACAACTTAAATGTCATAATAATATGGCTTTATTTCCTTAGCATTACAACTTCTCTACTTGAACTTTAATAACGTGACGTGGGTCTCGTAGTTTTACACCTTTTTTTGGAATTTTTACAATTGTTTTCCTTTTCAGTGTGGTCCTAAGGCTTCTTTGTCGCCATGTACCCTTGTTCGCACAGTAATTACTGAAAAGGACTTTTCAGGCACGGCCCCTTTAAAGCAAAAAGCAGGAAATAATAAGTACGTCAATCTGACGCATATTCTAGTCGAACCAAAGTACCTTATCTAATTTAAGTCAGTTGATATGTAAACAATTTTTTTGGAAATATCTTACTCGATTCAGACTAATTGAGATTAGAAAAAATTTATATCAAATAATTTGTTTAGTTTTGAAGTATTTAATCCGTTTAGATGCCACGACAAAATGCACAGGGTTTGATGTCACATATCTTGGTGACATGGAGTTTAGTTTTTGTATTTAATATGTGATTGTAGTATTATTTGATCCTGTGATGCATCACATGAGTGAGTATGAGTTGTGACTATTTCTTCCGGTCATCATTTCATCTGTTCAATTTCCTCATTATTTTTCTTTGGGTCTAAAATTTTAGGATGCTTTTTGTGCGTGCGCAGTCCTCTAGCATACACCTCAAGGATTTAGAACGTACTTTCTCTTGCTGTTCCTTGACATTTCAACTTCAGTGGTTTTGTATGCACGCGTTTGTTGTGTCACGTATGGTCAAACTTGAACGGGGTTTTCTTGGTGGAAAACACACTTCAGTTGGGTGGTGCCACATGAATGTTACTTCATAATGAATTGCATTGTGGGACCTCATAATGACAGAATGAATTACGCCTTATTTCAAGACATTCAATGGATTATAGCTGTCAGGTTCATTTCAATCATTTCAAAACCAAAGTCTGTGAAAGGATATTTGAGTTTATACATTTATTATTAGTTCTATTCTATGATACTAAAATGCGTGTACATACATCAAGCATAATTATTAGCCCCCGTAAACCCAAAAAGTATATATCATAGTCTGCTTCTTGTCCATTTGAGATAGTTGCTATGTACAGTACAGTACATTCCTCAGCTATACAGCCACTCCACTAGATGGCACTCCTAGTAACAATTGGCACCTTATTTACATTGTGCTGAGTGAGCGTTACATGTCTATAGAATCCTACCTCCACTTGTGACCATATACAGTAAATCACTGGCAATATAATATAGACATTTAAGTCCTTAATTGGAAGACTATATTTGTATTCCGAGACGATATATAGTTTTACAGTTAGCGGTTTGACTGTATATTTCCTTACTTTGACTCTTCAGTGTATTTTTTTCTATTTGTTGGCTTCCCCCCCGGCCCCCCATTTAATCATTTATTTACTTTGGGTGGAGTTCTATGTACATACATTTATAAAGAGTGTGAACGAATTCATGAAAATAAACTTTGTGGCAATTTAACTCTGGGATTTTCTTTCACGACGTATCGCATATATCACTGTTTTATTTAATTTTTTTTATCTTTATCGTCCATTGAAGTTGAAACATACAATGAAAAGACTTCAGCAGCTCTGTCAGCTAAGAGTATAAAATATTGTGATGTTCAGGCATGATGACTGTGAACAAATCAGCCTTTTATTGGCCTCTACAAAACAGCGCTGTATACCTTACACAGGGGACCAGGGGAAAGTTTTCGTGCCCCCCCCTTGAAAGCTGATATCTAATTATTTGTACTGTACAGACTGAACTCGAAAATGCAACAAAATTGAAAGCAGTGAAGCATATACTGTAAGTGTATTCAAGAGTCAAATTGCATGCGTTAAGCCGTACATCAACGTCGCCGCCGTATTGGATGTGTCAAGAAATTTAAGTTAATTCCTCTTGTTTATGCATTCACACACTAATATACTGGGGAAACGGTTAGGCAATCAAAGATTGTATTTTATCTTCCCAAATTTTTGGTGCCGAACCGTGTCCCAAGTAGATTAGTGCGTGTGTGAATGTATAAACGAGAGGAATTAATTTAAATTTCTTTGTAGAAAAGAGCTTTATGAAAGTAAGTACGTTAACTTGTACTCGATTACAGCACAGCCTTGACACATCCAATATGGCGGCGACGTTGACGTATCCGAGCAGTGGACAAACCCACAGGCCGGAACCACACACATTACTCCCATCGCTACAATACAACATGAGAACAGAAGTATCAAAACAAATGGAGGAAAACCATATCAACCAACATTGTCCTTATGTCTGGCCAAAATCACAAATGTGTAAGCAGTGTTGTTTGCGCTTATGTCAGGGGTGTTCCGCTGTGGGCCGCATACTGAAAAATGAAAAGATGCGGGGGCCGTGTTTACATTTTTTTTTTTTAACCAACCCAAGCAAAATATTTAATATAATGTGTATATATACTGTATATTTACACATATAAAATATATTTATTCATTTTATCAGTGACAAAGCGTATTATTATTATTATTTAGGACTGCTTCCCCTTACATTACTTTTTGACTTTTTTATTTTTACAAATATTAACGTTTTACTTGTACATTTTTTTCCTCATACTAATATGACTTATTCTCATAGTATTTTGACTTTATGATCATAGCTTTATAGCATTTACCCAAACTAATTTTCCTCAAATTTCAACATAATTCTTTGTTTGGTTTGTTTCTTATATTACTTTTTTTCCTAGAATATTCCAACTTTTTTTTTTGCTAATATAATGACTTTACTCCCTTAATATTTTGTCTTTATTTTTGTAAAATTACTGTTAATTAATGAATTTTATTGTTTAATTGTATTTTTAGAATGTGCTGAGAGCCAATAAAAAAGCAGTCGCGGGCCGTGAATGGCCCCCGAGCCGTACTTTGGACACCCCTGGCTTATGTCAACACCGGTCAGACATTACTATCAACATTTCAGCTTTTTCTCTTGACATTCTGCCGTGTTGATCTGTTTTTCAAATTTTTGCTGTTTTTTTTAAATTGCATTTCGCAATTTGGGCTCCCCTGTCTTAGAATGTCATTGAGCACGTGCATCTTGTCCCACTTGTTTAGTCAGCATATTAACTTTGTAAGAACCTCCCCCTCCGCATACCATCTTACCAGGAGGGATCCACCACAAAGTGACTGTTCCTTCAAACAAGATGGTGCCTGTGTGCTTTATTCCCATATTGAAGGATTCCGACATCAGCCAAAATGATACTTGATTATTTATGCAACAAGACGATTTTGTGTCTACAAAATAGGGGCAGCGGGAACATGCGGGAAAGGAATGTAGGTCAAAGTTCAAGCTGGGAAGAAGGTTAGTTGGGCAACGCTGGTTCCCACAGTGACGAGGGAGCTTGAGGCGCGCGTGTAGTGATGTTTTATATATTTGTGTGCAATTCGGGATGGTGGAGGGGCTTTGTGGGGGCAGGGTTTACAAGGGTTAAAGGTCACAAGCCTCCTGGGCGGCTGCTGCAGAACACACACACACACACACGCATCACTCACATTGACCGAATCAAACAAATTTCGCCCCGCTGCTTTTGTACTAACTTTTCAAAATCGTATCTTTTTTTTTTTTATTTCGATGTGGATTTCTAAAGCGGTATTTTACTTTTAAGGATTTCCATCGGAGAAGTTCGCGTCGCCGGCTCGCCCGACCCCACCCCCACCCCCACAAAGAGCAAAACAACTAAAAGATGCTGTGACAATTTCATGCTTGACAAAACTTTTTGTTTGCGGCCAAGACGGACTGAGCAGGATACAACATCTGCCGCCAAGGTAGAACTTTATGCAATACCGTGGACAATGTTGCTTCCTTTCCCACTTTGAAGTAAAGCCAGCAAAGGTAGGGTTTCTTTACAACATGAATTTATTATTATTATTTATTCACGCGACTGCGTGCATGCTAGCCACAACGGAGCAATCAGTCTCTGTAGAATCGAACTTTTTGTGTGAGCATATTCTATATAAAGATAGCAGTGCATTAACAGCAACAATATCTGATAAAAAGGTGATGGAAGCTGCAGTTATAGATGAAAGTGTGCTGTTTCTATAAGTGAATAAACTCTGGATGTGGCCGTCATTCATTTTTTTATTGACAGTCTACGCGCTCATCACGAGGGGCTGTTGGCGCCACTCGGAAATGCAGCACACACGAGGTCAATCCAAATTCGATACGAAGGGTAGTATTGGTATTGGGTCGATAATAGTGCGACGAGAGTGGTATTTTTCTGTTGGCTTCTGTTTATTTGAGCAAATATCAGTGTATTTTTTGTTGTGTAGTTCAAATATATTGTGTACATTTATGTTTCATTGAATAAGGTTTTGTATGCGCGAGAGCCAAAAGTAGTTATATATTTTGCACTATTGACTTTATTGATCAAACAATTACAAGTCGTAAAAGGGATTTGTTTGTCTGATATTATTGTAGTATCTGCCCAAAGTTGTATTCTGATGATAGTCATCATGATTGACAAATTAAAGGCAAAAATCATTCAATGATCTGGAAAAATGTCAAAGTAAAAAGTATCAGTATTGGCGATAGTGGGCTGACATTTACTTCCAATCAGATCAATACCAAAATTTGTATTATCGCCCACCGCTAGTGCACACTAGGGCAGGCAGGTAAATATAAAAAAATAGTGTTGATACTTCTGACAGTATCAGCTTGATACTAGCGTTATGAAATGGATATCTTCTAGGGCAGGGGTCTCAAACTCAACGTATCTGGTGGCCAACCCGATCTTCTCAATCCGTATTAATAACAGTACAGAACACGTACAGTTCTTTGGCGCATATGCTTCTCATGGCTCTCACACGGATGTGCCACGTTCGGCTTGCGGGAGGAAGTGATGAGAAATGTATTAAAACTCCCGGGGCGGCGACTCGCGCAACGACACCACACAAAAGTGTATGTGACGCACCCACGCTAAACTTTGATGTCAAGTAGGGGGCCCCAAAATGTCATCCAGGCCATAGGGCCTTGAGTTTGAGACCCCTGATGTAGAGTTTTAAGATCTGCCTCCAGGGGGACTGTAAAGTTCCATCGAGAAAATCTGCTTTTGCTCAATCTGCCTCTTGTAATAAAGCTACAAGAGAGTGGAATAAGATTCCCTTCCACCTGAAAAACACATGACAAATTACTTTTGTTTTCTTGCAAAAGAATAGTTACTCAATAACTCAAGTAAATTGATTAGACTGCCACTTTAATAGGCTATACAGTGCCTAGCATAGGTATTGAGTTCATTATACATTGTAGTGTAGTGTAGTGTCATTTTATAAGACATAGGTTATAGCTTAGCCACTTTACAAATTACTTCTGGCACAGGCACTTTATAGACTATGGATTATAACATGCATTTTCTTAACAATACATTGTAGCATAAGTACGGTACTTTGAAATCAATGAGTGTTTGTCAGGGCTGGTTTATGATGTGTTGTATGTTGTATCGTCTTATATTTTATTGGACATGATGTCATCGGGCGTTGTATCACTTATACTGTCTTTTGTGTGTACTGAGTATGAGTTTAGGCCGCACGGTGGTCTAGTAGTTAGCATGTTTCCACACAGTCACAGTCTGAAGATCGGGAAGACCTGTGTTCGATTCTCCCTCCACGCATTTTCTGTGTGGAGTTTGCATGTTCTCCCCGTGCACGCGTGGGTTTTCTCCGGGTACTCCGGTTTCCTCCCACATTCCAAAAACATGCATGTTAGGTTAATTGGCGCCTCTAAATTGTCCATAGGTATGAATTTGAGTGTGAATGGTTGTTTGTTTATATGTGCCCTGCCATTGGCTGGCGACCAGTCCAGGGTGTACCCTGCCTGTCGCCCGAAGTCAGCTGGGATAGGCTCCAGCATACCCCCGCGACCCTAATATATAGAAAATGGATGGCTGGATGGAGTATGAGTGTATGATAGGTGGTGACTATGACGTGTGTTTTAAGGATTACAGATGCAAATCAGCTGAATGTTGTATATAAGTAATGGAAAGTGCACACTGTCCATAAACATGAAATAGTGTGGGCGTACACATGAATCATTATTACATGGTTAAAAAAATGCTCTTTATGCAGCGTGTCTAATTTGAGATCTCAGCGAATCAAGCGCCCGTCTCGGGCATGTATTCATTCTTCAACAATGATTTAATGTGCATATTCTTCCTCTTTTTTTAAAAATCTATAATCAACTGTTTTTATTCTTTTTTTTTCCAGATGGATTGGACATCTGAATAAAAACTGACCTGTCCTGCATGTCCTCCAGCTAAGGTGCATCTAGTGTAGTTAGTGAAATGCTTCCATATCTACTGCCCTAGGTGCTCCTTCTGGCTGGAGAGCTTTTTTCCTCTTCCATCGTCCTCAGTGCAAGCAACCTGAGGGAGGGAACGACTCAGCATTTTAACGTAGTGTAACATGGGATTGTTCACTATTCACCTCCTTAATGGACACCAACATTTTGTAAAAAGTAAAGTACTGTAATGTGCGTATTCCACCATGAATCTGATATGTGATGATGCCATGGTAATCACATAAATGACATGAACATGTGGAGCCTCGAAAGTGGAACACAGTGCATTCTTGGGTGTTAAAATTTAGGAACAATTTTCCCGATGTAAAACAATGAAAATATTTAAATGTGTGCTATTGTTCCTGATATGTGTTACGTAACTCATATCAGTGTAAAAATAATTTAGCCATTGTGATATTAAGATGTAAAAAAAAAAACCATACAACACTGAATGCCACTTAATTATCATATAATTAAGCGCTGTTGATATACAGTGTTAAAATAATGGAAGACTTTTTGACCAATCTAACATGTTAGGAGACGTGGCCAAAAGTAATTTTTCTTAAAGGAGCCCTATTGTGCTCATTTCACGGCCTTTTAAAATGATATTGAACACAAGTGGGCACCGGAGTAGGTTTATCTGAATAAAATACTCCATAAAGCTCATGTTATGTACAGGGTAAGTCTGTATTCCTTTCCTCTTGGCCGAAACGCTCGGATTCGCTCAGAGCTGCATAAAGACACGCCCCCTCAACCGGTTATGTGCTAGTAGTTATCAGCAAACGTTAAATAAGAATTGGATATAAATGGGAGAATCGGCCGTCAAATTGTGCTTCGTTCACAAAACAGCTGCAGTCTGTGAAGGAGCAGTGACCGTGAGGTAGGTCTTTAGTTCCCCGGAAACAAAACAACACAACACAACACAAAAGCTGCCTCACTCTGGTTTAGATACACAATTCCTACAGCTGAAAAAACACTTTTTAGATGCCGTTTTCAAGAAAAAGTGACAAACGTTACTCAGCAGTGGTCACCAATTACCCTATTTTTAGATATGTGACACCAACAAGCCTTAAAAAGTCAAAGAACACACACATAGCCTTACATTGTGCAGTGCTCGGATTCTTTGAATTCTGTTTTGTCAGTTTCCCCAACAATTTAGATCAAATTTGGAATTGTACAACCCAGTGCGAGGCCTTCTCTGCTGGCCTAAACATTATCAGAAGCACTGACCTACATTTATGTGTTAAATTCAAGTATTTGTTCCATGAAATTGTGTTCATTTTTATTCCCAACAGTCTTTTACCTTAATTTTATCGCGTGTCTCTTTGCTGCGCTGCATCCTGTAGTGTATGTTTGTTCAATTTTTTTTGTTAAATTTGCTGTCTATGTATTGTCGTAGTATATTTATTGACTTATTGTGTTTACTGCTTTTATTGTTATTGTCTATATGGCCGTGTAGCACTTTAGTCACCCAAGGTTGTTTTCAATATGCTATATAAATAAAGTTTCACTTGACTTGACTTGACTGGCAGGCGTACAATAACGCCAGCATGTTCCTGTTTTCTCACTGGTTGATCTCTTAAAGCCATAGATAGACGTCTGAAAGCCACGCTTAGAGTTACGGAGTGTGCGTGAACGCCTCCTTACATGAAGAATCTTAATTGATTCTGTTTCGACACAAAAAAAGGAGACAGACACAGAGTTGTTCATTGGTCTGTGTGCATTATATGAACAGATAAGTGAGGTTAGAAACCATGTATTGGCAGATAGAGGGTTGCTTTAGTAATAATGGCATCCATCCCCAATACTGTAATGCCACGCATTGTTATTGTTAAATTTGGGCTTTTGTATATTATTGATGGTTGGTATAATTGCGACATGATGGTGGTATTAAGAGGTGGTAAAGTCCGCACTGAAGGCCCAGGTATGACATGCATTGCCCACCACTGGTACAACCTCAGAAACGTTAAATCTCTTTGATTGTTTATGTGATATTATATCACATAAGTGAGTACAGTATCACAGTCACATCCCAGCAACCATTTTAGAACAGTATATCTTCTCAGGGGACAAGAAATGAAACCTGCTATACAAGATGTACTCCTCCCAAGCTTTACGTAAGTTAATTAAGATTGACTTGGCTGTTCCAAAGTGCTCACAGTGCAGGTAGTTTAACTTCACCTACTGCAGTTTGTGCACTTCAGGTGTTGCCAGTCTCTTCTCTCCATGTAGAATTTTGTGTCATTTGGACTTGGATGTGCTGACAGTGAGTTTTGTTAGTTTGCGTCCAGCTTCTGTCACTTTGTGCTGTGCAAATCCATGCAAAGCTGCCTGTTTGCCACACAAAACACAAATGAGGATTTGAGTTTTGTGCGTGTACTTTTTTGACATAAAAATCTACGTTGTTCCCTCTTTTACCGCGGGGGATGAGTGAAATCTGCCAAGTAGCCGATACAATTACAATGATGATGTTTTAAGGCTGTAAAACCCCTCACCATACACGTTGTACACGTTTCTCAGACAGGCAGTAACATTTTCTCACATCTCTCTCTTGTTTAATCACGCTCAAAAAAGTTCAAACCTTCGTTTGAATTTTAATGATCAACCTCCAGGTCAGACACAAGAAATGATTAAGTCATTATTTTCCTATTTAAATATCTTGTATGACGGAAATGTGCTAATCATGATTACATTGCCAGTGTTCTGCAACATTGTACGATTGAAATAGTTTGTAATATTCATATGTAATAGGTGATTATTAGGAAAATAAATGGAATATTTTTTGCACCATTTTGTTGATACGCTGATTGGACGCTAGATGGGGGCATTCCACCTTGATTGAATGAAAGTGGCGGCGAGGACTTTGCAAGTCAAAATGTGATTTTGGGGTCTCCTCCGCAGCGTCTGATTTGACATTTCAACTCTTTTCTATATTTGATAACTGATATTTCATTAGCATTTATAAATAAATACGTGTGTGTTTGGCTCTGGAATTGATATTAAAGCACAATCAAGGCAAACAATTGCAAACAAAAGTGCTGTCGGTGCCATTCAAGGGTCCTCTTACGTCACATCCCTGCTACTTACACACGTAAGAGGACAGCTGTGTTCAGTAGGAAGCAAGGAATGCACGTGTATGCGCGATCAGGGCGCGCACTAGCATGTAGGTTGGCGCTTGCGTTGCAGAGTCTTCTGAACTTGTCAGCATCCGAGTTAGTTGGGTCGAGGTTGACAGCGGCATCACATTTGCAGAAGGATGCTGATCAAAACCACTCCAGCGTCCTAAGTCACTGGATCGTCTTTGAATGCTGTTAGATTTATTTCGTTTATTGTTTTTTTTTGCAGTTTTGTGGCCATGGTTAGTTTAGGGCTTCTTTTGTGCGCCTTCCTGCACGTGTTCTCCAGGATAGACGGCCAGGCGCCGAACTGCCAGGAGGTTCGTGCCGTCTTCCACACTCTGCACCCGGGGTCCAGGTGGGTCCCCGAAACCGCCGTGTCAGGTAACTTACCTCTCCTAATGTTTGCCACTTTTACGCACATCACGTCCGTGAATGCGTCACTGCTTGTCCGCAGCATGGTAACTGTGTGAGATGGTTGCAATTCAACGCTTTTTACCTCTGTAACATATTGATGCTGATGCGGGAGGTCAGCATCAGCAGCGGGAGACATCCCACGCACACACACACACACGCACGGCTCTCCTTACATTCAAAATAAGTGTCCAAATGCTGGAAGTTGAATTGCATGCATCAGCAAGCACACTAAAAATTCCGTATTAGTTGATTCCTATGGCAACTCTTTGATTTTGAGAGCTCCAAGTTTTAGACTTCAACACAAATAAAATATTCTGACCACCATAAAACTGCCAAACACAAGAAAGCTGTTATTGCTTTGGGTTAGTTAACATACAAAAAAGCTGTCATGTGTTTTTGTAGCCTGTTGCATTCATATTCAGCAGGCAAATGTGGCTTCATCACAGACATCAACAAACGTTATTAGAAGTCTCACTGGCGAGACAGAATTTAAAAGCCTTTCCCCCCTACCAAATTTTATGGAAAAAGTGTGTCAAATATTTAAAAAAAGGCAAAAAACTGCAAAGAAGAAGACTCTTGACGTGCATTGAAGTATTTTCTCGGCATGCCCTCGACGTGTCATATTCATCTCCCATCTGTGTGTGCGTGCATGCTGCTCCATGCATTCACTTTTAATCACACGTCGTCCACTTCGACCAACGTCTCATCTTCCAGCCAAAGAGAGGAAAGATTCAACACATTCACCGAAGTATTTAGTAAATCTCTGTTGTGTCTGTAGCCTATTCCGTAAGGAACTCGACGTGCAGGGGTCCAAAAGACATTTTCTACGCCGCCTGTCCTCATTAGGGTCACAGGTGTGCTGGAGCCTATCCCAGTTAACTTTGGACGAGACGCGGGGTCTCACCAGCCAACCGAAATAAAAAAAAAATATTTATTATAGTTCAATTTTAGTTTAGTTAGGCACTGCACACTAGTGATGGGAAGTTCGGCTCTTTTTAGAGAACAGACTCTTTTGCTTCGGTTGCCTAAAGAAATCCATGTCGTTTGGCTTCAAAGGGCTGATTTTTTTTGTTGCTTAAGTTTATTTCTCTGAAAATGATTATATTGAATTTTTATTGTGTAATATGACTTTATTTATATGCTCAACATGGAACAGAAAACTAGCTAAACTAACCAAAAAAAACTAACTATAAAACAGAAAAACAAAGACCCGTCTCAAATAGACAAAAAGGTCCAATCTGATTGTGTGTGTTGTTTGTAAATTTCCAACCATTTAGAGTGAAACAACACCACATCAACAAAATATTACACAAAAGGATATAAATTATAATGCGCAAAAGCAAAAGAAAAAGAAAAAACAGCATCCAGGTAACAGTTTTTGCTAGTCTTTAATGGAAATTGGCATTAACACAAAGTGGGTCAGCTTTTGTTTCCCCCTGCTCATTTGCCTCACCTTTCCAGATTGCTTTTGTGTCAGTGGTGATTGCTCCTTGACGACAAGGGAAGCTGAACTTCCCCTTTAAATTCAATGAAATAATTGGTCAAATATGCATTGTTAAACTTAAATGTGTAGACTTAAAACTGCATTAAACGTGCGCGAGAATGCGCTTAATTATTAGCGTGTTGCGTATTAATCTGCTGTTAAGTTTGCTCTCTGACGCGATCTCTCTCCGCTCGGCAGCAGTACGGACGCTACGGTAAATCGCCATTGAAGCTGTAGCTTCAGTCCGTGGAAGCTCACAGCGAGAAAGTAAGACAAACAGCAAAAACAAAGTCGCTTCCTTAGGAAGGTGAGCTTCACTGGAGGTCTGTGGAGCAGGGCGGTCCTTGAGTTTGACTGACAGCAGCCAGAGGAGTGAGCAGAGGTTTTATCCCCCTTTCCACGGGTGACACAGTCACGCAGAATTGAGTGGAGACAGCGGTCAGAGCAGACTTAAGTCTCTTTTCCGTAGAGAGCTATTTCACAGCGATTCAATTCTACAACTATTACATACTACATTATCAGTAAACGGTATAATCCAAGCTGAGTCTTGTTTGTTCGTTCATATCACTGTTGTGGGAGGAGTAGCTTGCTAGTTAGCCCAGCCACGGTGGCAGCAGACAGCTTTGCAAAAATGATATTACATGTATGTCACTCCCCAATGAGCTTCCCCTGTTTCAAAGACCAGCAGACGCCACTGTTGTGTGTGCAAGCCCTCCATCTTCTATCTGCTTACTGTCGACACACACGGCACTACACGTTTTGACCAATCACGTGCGGCTTTAACAGGAAAAAAAAGACGGTTCGTTTGCTTCAAAGAGCTGGCTGCCGTCAGCCACTTCAAAGAGGCGGCCCTAAGAGCCGTGTCGTTCGAGAAGAACCAATCACTAGTGCACAAACCCTCTAACGCTACCCCTGCTATAAAGGCTATTGCTTCTCTTTAGCCTTTCTTCCTGGGTTGACTGTTGCGCAACTCTGATTGTGCTACGTGAGTGTGTGTGGCAAGAAGGCATTCTATGAGAAACTATTCGACTGAAAATGCACCGAGCTAATAGACTGAATCTAAAGGTGTAACAGTAATATCTAACACTCCTAACCCTAACCCCCGACTCCTAGCCCTAACCTTTAACCCTAACCCTAACTCATAACCCTAAGCCACTGCATTATGCCTGTTGTAAAACATACTTTATCGCTTTCTCTTTGTCTCGATCTCTCACTTGACATCTAAGTACTTCATTAATACCTTTGAGTAGTAGAAATAAATGCAGTCAAACCTGTCTTAGCGGCCATCTGTATAGAACGGCCACCTGCCTATAGCGGCCACTGAAAAATCCCCCGCAGAAAATTTGCATGTTATAGACCCTGTGTATAGCGGTCACCTGTCTAACGCGGCCAGCGGCCACCCATTTTGTATCCCTTGGTCAATATCTGACCGCATATAGCGGCCAAAATACCGACTCAAGCAGAAGCTTCATACACCAAAAAGTTTCGTTTTTTTTAATCAATGAAGCCGTCGTGTGTAGACTTTAATTACTGAGTCCTAGCTCAGTCACAATCATTCACAAGATCCACACAAACTGTCAGTTGTTCGACATTAAAAAAGCCGTCTTCTTTGGAGCTTGTTGCAGACAGTGACACCGTTTATTTCCTGGTGTGAGACAATGTGCGCTGGTCAATACTGTTAGGCCCCTTGTTGTGGGGAAGGAGAGACGATGCACTTTAATCACACTTTATTAACAGTGGTTTATTAACCTAGTAGTTCTTTACAACTTTTATCCGCAGTCCCACAGTGCCCTCTACTGGTCAACATGTAACAGTATTGGCTGTTAGACATGTTAATATGTGCGCGCACAAATTCAAAATGGCCACCAACCTGTCTATAACGGCCACCTGCCTATAGCGGCCACTTTTGCCGTTTCCCTTTAGTGGCCGCTATAAACAGGTTTGACTGTATGTATTTAGTTATATAATTTATTGCGTTCATGCTTGTCCTGAACCCATCACTAAGTGTCCGTGGGACGTTTAAAAACATTTTTTTTTTTTTTACCAAATTGATTTCATTGCACCTGTTATTAGGTTTCAACACCATTTTTATTCAGACATGATTACTCCAAAAGCTGCCTGCCTGACACCTTATACTGATAATGGTCCCTTTACTAGCTCCACATTAGGGAACACTGGAGTAATGTCATATTGATTGTTTGTTGCTGTGCGAGATGACCTCAAATTCTCCTCTGTGATATCATCGTCATTCCCTATTCCGATTTTCACACCGATACACGACATTGTCGTTCTGTAGCTTCAGACATATCCTCATACTATGAAGTAGATTTCTGTGAAAAGCTTAATCTCCCTTGTCTAAATACTGTAGAATGTACTTTGCTAATTAAAAATGCATATTCAAGTTTCATTTTGAGCCACTGTTTAGTTTTGACTTAATTCCTTCAGATAAAAGATAACATCTTAAATAAGAATGCGATATCAAACTATATGAAATATTCAAAAGAAATATCTCATCTAGTGGTCTAAAAGTGTGAAATCTAAAAATATAGTCGTGTTTCATCCATAATATATCTCAGAGTTAGATTTGATGTGTTTTTTTTGTCTGAAGTTTACGTCTGCCCTAAGTCCAGCAAGTAAATGCAAACCCTGATAAAACAAGATATTCATACTCACACCTGCAGACCTTGGAGATGAATAAAGTATCTATCTGTCTCATGGAAGGGTGCAGGTAGATTGAACGAGACGTGTGTCTCAGCACAATTCTAATAATACAAAACACCCAAGACTGTGTTATTGTTTCTGAACGGTACTTTCTCACAAATAAAGCTTGCTGGAGGGATGAGCTGACACGTGTCACCTTTAAATCCTCACTGCATTTTGTTTGTGCTGAAACAAATTATTTCAGTTTTACATGAATGAGGCTGAACCCAAAATAACTTCTTGGCAAATGTGGATTGCTGGAACTCGGAGACAGCAGCTGGTCAAGAGCCTCATCTGATCCCTTGCAAATGTTTACAGCACAACAATGTTTACAGCACAATGCGAGTACAACAAGACTGAAGTGCATTTATTCAGTTCTTTACGTGCAGCAGTGGTCACAAACTGGAAGGTTAGTAGGTTGGTTACCATGTTATCATCAATGGAGTATTTTTCTTCACCGACTAGTATATTTCGACTGCATGTGGATAAAAACAGCTATTTTTGCTGATAATGTCCCACTCCGTTCGTGTAGGTGGTGGTAGTGTGCATTACCCTGTCGGTATGACTTTGTTTGACTGTGTTCCTATCTTGTCTACAGTGTGTGGCAGCTGAAAACAGCATAGTCAATCTGATTTTATATATCATAGCAATGAGTGAGAATCTAAGCCAGGGGGATCCGGTCTCAAGCTTGTGGCTCATGGGCCCAAGGACCATATTTTGTGGCCCTCTACTTGACATCAAAGATTAGTGTAAGTGCAGCCTACAAAGGCTGGGCAAATTCACGTCTTGCGAGGGCAAACACAAGGCAATACAGAACTCACAGTGAGCTTGTCACCCAGTGAAATGGACAGGGTGCCACTAGACATAATATTGTTTACAATTACAGTGCCAACAAAAAAATGTCAGCACAACATGTAACAACTACGACTACTATGGGGCATGATAAGCAACAACGATGTTAACTCTAAACACGTAACTTTAGCATCGTTTCACAAAACAAGTACCGCAAAGCATGCTGAGAAACTGGCAGCACTCCCAGCATAGGGAGTGATGTACTGATACTGTGAAATTTGGATTTGATCCGGTACCAAGAAAACATAAGGCCAGTACTGCCTATACCGATGCAGACACAGACACTTTGTATTGATGAGTTTGTGATTTTGCCTTTACAGTCATCCCTCGCAACATCATGGTTCGATTACCGCGGCCTCTCTATAGCGTGGTTTTTCAAAATTAATTAATTAATAAACGATCACAGTTTTGTGGTTGAATACGGCCTATTATTAGTAAAAAGCATGTATAGTTAAGCAAATTATACTTATTCTTGGCCTACATTAAGCATTTTCAAGCATGAAAATACAGTCAAACCTGTCTATAGCGGCCACTAAAGGGAAACGGCAAAAGTAGCCGCTATAGGCAGGTGGCCGTTATAGACAGGTTGGCGGCCATTTTGAATTTGTGCGCGCACATATAAACATGTCTGTGATTAGAAGCTTGTTGTGTTTGAGACTGGCCAATAAGTGTATTAGAAAAAGATGACATCACAGGGAGTTACATTTCCGTACAACATTTCCGGTGGAAATAATTTCAGCCCAAAACAATGGACGAGCATAAAAAAACAGGGCTTCATTCATATAGAACAAATAAGAGAAAAGAGCAAAGCTAATCATAAATGTTAATTTTTGGTGCGTTTTAAGTGAAGCTTATTAAGTGAAACAAAATAAAAATGTTAGTGTTAATCGACATAGCAATTTTTTGTGCAGCCCTAATGGCAATGGTGGCGGACATTCCTTTTCCTGGCTTCAAATCATTATTATTTAGAGGGAAAAGCTGCACCGGAAAGAACAAACATCCATGCTGTTGACATGACAGTGGAAGCAGCTAAAAGGGATGACAGAGGTCTCTCTGTCTAATTAATCACACACTTGTCTTTTGTTTACTCAAAATCCCCAATGGAAAGCCTTCTTTAATGACGTGAACTTGGGTTTGCTGCCTCACTGAACTGCAGATTTGGCTCTTCAGCACATGCAGCTTTTAGATCATTACTTCATTAAACCGCTTAAAGCTGAGCAACGCTTAAAACAATTATTAGCCGCTGATATCATTATTATTCCTCAGGTTGATTTATAATTGCTGCTATCTTTAGTTCATTTATGCATAGTTTCTCTTATTTTTATGTAGCCTACAGAGAAAGGCAGAGATTCCCTCATGGCTTGACTTAACACTTGTAGTTGATGTATAATTTATGCTCATAATGAGTAGCTTTTAATATATTCTATATACTGTATTAATACAACTCCCGCTCCCCTTTGGTCTCATCATTAAACTTGTGTGATGGTAACGGCCTAATTGGTGCCGGATAACTGAAGAGACAGTGTTTGGGGCTTGAGAGTGTTGATTTCAGACAATAAAACGTCTTGTTTAATGACAGCGTATTCAATTGAGCATAAAGATGGTGATGGTGTACAGTTGATTAAGTATACCAGTCAAAAATATAACCAGGGGTGTCCCGATCTAATATTGATATTGGATATCATTGCGATATCTGCAAAAAAAGAGCAACTGATTATATTGGCCTTTATCTAAAATCTCCAATATCGACACTCCGATACAAGCAGTCTTTTCCAGACTCCGCCCCAGCATGTCTATCCCGCAGTGGCAACATGTTCAGGATTGGGTAGGAGCGATGTCGGCTGTGTGTATTTTTCATTCGAAAAAGACGTTGCAGGTGAGTTCTACAAGTTTCCTGTGGTGGCACAGAACCGGGGAAGTTTAATACGACTAAACTCATCGCGCATTTGAAGCAGAGTTAAACGGGGAAACTCCTACGGGACGACAAAGAAGTCATTAGCCTCTGGCAGTGGTGAGTAAAGTCGGGTTTAGACGCTTCATTGAGCACCTCAAACCTTGCTAAATAATGCCTAGCCACCACTACGTTGTGGATAAAACTGTAGCCCCAGATGCTTACAGAAGTAAATGGGTCCGCTTTTGACTACTGACGCTGATAATTGTTCTGTTTGAGTAATATCACAATACCCCCAAATAAAAGTTAATATCTTCGAAGATTGGCCAGACTGCTTTCAGCTCCAGTCCACCCATTGGAGTCCAATGTGCTATCTTTGTTCTTATTCTGTTTGGAACCCTACTTCCATTTTGTCACGTGATCCTCCAATGTCAGTTCATAAAAGGTCTTGTTGATGATTACTGAAGACCCTCTGTTGGCATCATCCTGTCTGTTGATCCATATTCTTGGTCATAAATATTATTTGAGATGTCCCATATTATCATCCAATATTAGCATAAAAATGAATATCGGTTCATATCGGTATCAGCGACCCGCTGTAGCAATCTGTTGGAGGAGTTGTTGTTTCGAGCCGTGACCTTGGATAGGCTAGCCCCGAGGGGGTAGGCCGAAATGCAGATTGGACTGTTTGGATTTGTGCGAGTAGCCACCTTTCAATAGACTTGGTACTCTGTTTGTCCATTCTGGTTTCTCAATCGAACCATCTGCCTTTGCAAAGCCGAAAGCTTCTCCAAGATGTTTCGCTTGTTGTGATTCACAGTCTGAGTGCTAACGACTTTAACCACCTTATCAATCATGATGGGCAGCTGTTGGGGCGTGTTGAACCGCTGCGTCCGTCTTACAAATTCTCTGATACACCAGGGCCGTGCATAATCCAATTAGCACCAGACCTCTTATCATGGTTTTGATGGGTAGATGTCTTCGATGTCCTCCACGGGAAGAAGTATATACCATATGCCCACAATTGGCAATGAAGGTAGAGCACATAATGTTAAATACAGAACCTATATTCACTTCACAAGAAGTGCCTAGTTGAATCTTCATAATCTTGTAACTGTATGCACTTAAAGTGTATAGAGACATATGACATTGCGTTGCTATGTAATAAAGAAGCTTGCGTATCTTAAAAATTTTAGCTAACAAGATTTTTTGATGGTCATATTCTTGTTCAGCTGCCACAAATTGACCAAGGGTGGTATGTTTTATCTCAGAAGCAGACATTTTTTCAAAATTTGTAGACCAGTGTTATGTGTCAGGAAGAGTACCATATTTTCCGGACTATAAATCACTCTGGAGTATAAGTCGCACCACCCAAAAATGCACAATGAAGAGGAAAAAACATATAAAAGTCGCACTGGACTCGCATTTTGGGGGGAAATTCATTTGACAAAATCAGAGACCAAGAATCGACATTTCATCTTGAAAGGCAAGTTATAGTAATAACAATTAAATGGAGAACAACAGGCTAACATAAAGTGAATAGGTGGTATGGTAACGTAACATCCGTCCATTGTCTTTGCTGCTTATCCTCACTAGGCTGGTGGGTATGCTGGAGCCTATCCTAGCTGGCTTCGGGCGAGAGGCAGGGTACACCCTGGACTGGTCGCCAGTCAATCGCAGGGCACATGTAGACAAACAACCATTCACACTCACATTCATACCTATGGACCATTTAGAGTCGCCAATTAACCTAACATGCATGTTTTTGGAATGTGGGATGAAACTGGAGTACCCAGAGAAAACCCACGAGAACATGAAAACGCCACACAGAGATGCCCAATGGAGACTCAAACCCAGGTCTTCCTGATCTCCTGACTGGGTGGCCAACATGCTAGCCACTGTGCGGCCCGGTAATGTAACCTATTAACAGTTATTCAGATAACTGTAGCCTGAACATCCCGTCATCTATATTCATCGCCCTGGCACCTACCTGGGCGTGGAGACGTAACTGCACTGTTGACAAGCCTCTCCCGGCAGCATTGTTCAAGCCCCCATTGTGAACTTGTTCCTCTAGCTGTGGCCATCTAGCTTTTAGCCTGCAGTTAGCTTTTTTTGTTTTCTTCATTGCAATTACAGTATCCGCCGCTTTCCGCCACTCGTTCTCGTTCACTCCAAACTGTCATCTGTCATCTTCCACTTACGAGAAGTGGAATTACTTCTGCGAGTCATTATGGAGTATACGACAACAACATATCAGGAGAATGTCGACTGAGGTGAGTCATGCCCCTCGAAATTATTCAGATAATATGTTGGCTTTTTGTTAAAACTCACTTCCGGTCACATGACGGCAACGAGGTGGTAGTGGGTCGGTGATGTCATCGTTGTCGTATTGCCTGTATACACGGCAACGACAAGCCGGCATTTTCAGATTTTCCCACTTTGGAATTCATTTTAAAAAAATACTGTTTCATACTGTTCCCGTGTGGCTGAGAGGCTGGAATGATACAATACTTTGCCGTTGTGACATGAAAACATTCTGTGTGGATAGCCCCTCGGTTGTCTTTATACGTTGATGTTTACATTGTACATTTTCAGTGGTACAGGAGTGATAGGAGTAGCAGATACTGGCACACAAGCCTAGAGCGTCCTCTCGTGGCTGCCAGTGTAAATAAAAAACATCAGTCGCTCTGGAGTACAAGTCGCAGGACCAGCCAAACCATGAAAAAAAGCAACTTATAGTCTGGAAAATACGATATAAGCAAGCTAACATATCGAACAAGAGCTTGTTGGATAACCGAGGGCGTGGTCTTCATCCAGTTATGACACCTCTCCACTAACTTTCTATCACAAAAAAACATTGTGAGGGTTTTCAGTTAAGTCGGCAACAAGCAGAAGGTCGATCAATTGACTCTTGAGGAGGGACACTGAAACACCTTGACAGCTGTTCTGCATGTTCAATTGTCTGAGCCACACTTTGGGTGTATTGATCGAAAGTATGTCATAATTTAAATCCACCTCCTCGAGCTGAGCTTGCATACTGGGGGAGATTTACATGTAAATTGCTTTCTTCATTAAAAAAAATCAACAAATCCATTTGCAAAGCCTGAAAGTACTGACCTCCAAGTAAATGATGTGTGCAACATATCTTTGACAATGACCTTTGAACAAATAACGGGACATGCTTTTAAAGAGACATGCTTTTAAAGAAAAGAGGAGGGGATGGAAGCAAATTCCCAAGTGTTCAGAGAAATTCTCCATGCATTCTTTTTGCATTACGATAAAATTGTCTAATGAAACACATATATCATCTGCCACATGACAAATGAGGATGAAACTGTCAGATATTATTGTTGAATCCCAGCATCCATTTTCTCTAGGTAGGCTATGGTGCTGCTTAATAATTCTGTCCCTGCAGTCTGAAATAACGCTGATCTTATCTATTGGCGACTGTTGTCTGTATTGATTCAAGCTTATAAGCGTGTCAGTATGCACACAAAAGGTGCTG
This sequence comes from Dunckerocampus dactyliophorus, assembly GCF_027744805.1. Classification (NCBI taxonomy): domain Eukaryota; kingdom Metazoa; phylum Chordata; class Actinopteri; order Syngnathiformes; family Syngnathidae; genus Dunckerocampus; species Dunckerocampus dactyliophorus. Next base: position 18,350,240 of record NC_072829.1, on the reverse strand, counting down.
CGTGACAGTTTTATTGCAGTTTTCACTCATTAGACTGTGCTCTCCAACATGAAGGCAGCTGATGTTTGTTCCCAGCATTGCTTCCTGTTGGTTGTTAATCAGCTTGACTGACGCGGCATCTCCTCAAATTGTCCTCCGTGTTCACCGCTTACAGTCTGAAGTCTGTTTTTGAAGATCAAGAGTTTGGAAGGCCAAAGCTAAACCAACAGAGATTTTGTTTTTATAAGGCTAAAGCAATACTTTTTGTCCCGACATAACAATTCTGTTGACTTTTCTGACATATAGACATAGGTTCAGACCAGTTTTTGAAAGGATTGTTGCCTTACACAACTACAGTGGGATGAAAATAAAACAATGAAGAGGTGATTGACATTTCTTTCAGCTTTGATTTATGACATTTCACCAAACATTTTTACCATTTAGGAATAACAGCTATTTTATACAAAGTATATAGTAAGTATTTGGACAAAGACATAATCGTAAATATCCATCCATCCTTTTTCTGTGCCGCTTATCCTCAATAGGGTCGGGGGGGTATGCTGAAGCCTATCCCAGCTGACTTTGGGCAAGAGGCGGGGTTTAAAAGTAAATATAACTGTCATATTTAATACTTGGTCCCTCGTTCTAAGTACTCCAATTTTTTACTGCTAATTCCAAAGAAGAAGAAGAAGAAGTTTATTTTACTTTGTACTGGTCGGTTTGTTTTGATTTCTTCCTGAGTTCAGCAAGCAGCATATCATGCACAATCTTGAAAAAAGGCATACAGTGGAACCTTTGTTAACGTACGCCCCGGTTAGTCAGTCAGAGTGTTTTTTGTTTGAAAATTTACACCACAATTTTGCCTCGTTTTAGATACACTTGCCAGTTAGCGTACAATATGGCACGCATCTTGTCACGTTATTAAAGGGATAGTTTGGATTTTTTGACATCAAGTTGTATGACATCGTCATCAGCAGTGCAGTGCATCAACTGTGACTTTTTTCCTACAGTAATAATGATAAAGGACAGCGTTTTTATATAGCATTTTTCAAGGTACCCAAAGTGCTTCACAGTGAAGTAAACCCAGTATTCATTCATTCTTCAGTCATAAATTGGTGGTGGTACTATATATCTGTAGCCACAACTGTCCTGGGGTAGACTGACGTAAACATGGCTGCCAATTCTTGCATACGGCCTCTCCGACCACCACCCAACCTTCATTCACATTCATACAGCTCTGTGGGCAGCACTGGTACGTCCTGAGCCACTGTCGCCCAAAGTAGTTCCGGCTAGATGGTGGGGTCACAAAAGTAAAGTGTTTTGCTTATTAAAACAATATCCATAGAAATGGGGGTTACCACTCCACCTACCAGTCTTACTCATAGTATCTTAAAAGAAAGAGCTAAAACATCACACAGCAAAGCAATAGGTAGATAACAACAGGCACGACACTACCAAGAAACAATAAAAGAACCAAAGAACAATACTACGCAGAACCAACAACTATGTGAGCTCTAAACATGGAACTTAGCTGGCATTTACAACAACAGTTGTAAGTGCAAAGCACGCCAGGAAACAGGATACATAGACACCGCATCGAGCTCTCAGCAGTTCGTCAACATCGCCGCCATATTGGATGTGGCAAGGCTGCGCTGTAAATGAATACAAGGGAATGTACTTACTTTCATAAAGCGCCTTTCTTCAAAGAAATTTAAGTTAATGCCTCTTGTTTATACATTCAGGATCCTCCTGGCGATCCCGACAAACAGATCTCATTTGCGACTTTTTCCACCTCAAAGAAAAAAACAGATAAACAACTTGGTACTGTAGGTATGCAACCTTTCTTTATTTAGGCTACCTCAATACTGTTGTTTGGCACTCCGCTACTTTTGCAGTCCAAAAGTCTCTTACTGTGGGTGATGTGGAATCGTGACGTTTTTATTCACTAAAGACCGCACATTAGCAAGAAAAATGCTCGGTCAGGGGAGTCTGTGCGGTGTGCTAGCTTGGTGTTAGCTTGTATTCATCCGCGCTTTCCTCGACTTTGCTTACATTCTCGACACCGCTTGCAAGCACTTCCAGCCAGCTGGGTTGTGTGTTTAGACTCCGGTACTGTGGCGCTCTCAGAGACGAGTCGAAGATTGGTGATAAAATAGATGACGCTGCCAAATCCAATATCCAAAATCTGTTGATATGATATGAACAAAATAATAACTCGAAAACTGCTAATTTGGAAGAGACACTGGGCTTTGCTGTGCATACGGGACGGCATTTTGCGTAAGTATAGGTCTTCTGTTAATGGTACACGATATTTTCAATTCTTTAATAACACAAATGAGGCTGAATTTGTCTCAAAATAGGCTATTTATAACAAAAACAGACCTTCTATGTAAAAATGTATGGTCAGTCGCAGCCGTGTGTACCCCCATGTAGTCAGAATGGTACAGTCTTGTTCATATGATATTTCCATATGATTCAACAGTGAGATTAGACTAGTCGACTATTCTAAGAGATCGTTTTATGACTATATTTGAAAAAAATCTCAACCCATATATCAAAATCATATTTTAATTCCATCCATGCATCTTTTTCTGCTTCTCTGAATGTTTTAATTTGTACCTATTTTTTGGGGTGTCTGTCTGTAATGGGTCCTTGGAATTGTCCTAACTTTCCCGCCCTTTACAGCACCCCTGTTAGTGATTGAATATAAGCGTCCTTATATCATAAAACCACAAAGCACATTCTTGTAAAAAGAGCCTGCGCTTATTGGTCAGAGAACATTAAACTCTGACTCCTTCCTCTCTTGCGTTATATCTCAAGAGCCCTGTCTGCAACGAGAGCAGTGAATAGTTATATGCTAACAAAAGGGTGGAACTTGAGTGTCGACACTTAAAATTACTGACAGAATTGACACTTCCAATAAAAAAATGTGTTGACACCAACCAATACAGTAAAAAATACTGCAGTGTTATGTATAGTATAGTATATATGATGAAACTACACAACAGATGTATACTTTCACGTATCGAGCAGGCGCATCAATAGAGCAACAGCTTTGCTCGAGTTCTTCTGTACATCTCATGTTTGTGGCTAGGCAGAATACAAAGCTGCTCAATTGACTAATAGAAAAATTGGCAAACTAGCATATGCTCAGAGAGCATAAAAACACAGAAGGGATAATAAGACACGTTTATTTGTTCTTAGACCTTTGTTGTTCACAATGTACATTAACGACCTACCAAGCTGCTGTCCAGATATCAACTGTCAGATGTATGCTGATGACACAGTCATCCATGTGTTCTATTTATAACAAAAACAAACATTCTATAAAAAAAGGAAAAAAAGAAAAGAATTGTTAGTTTAGCCCTACACTGCTGCCTGCTCTTAAAGGGACTGTTTGCAAATGCTCAAAATAATTTTTTTTTCAACCAACAAATATATGACCAGCACCACTGGGTAGCATATGCTACCAATAGTGGTTAAAAGGAACATATTTTAACCAAGGCCAAATGAGATGACTGGCGTTCACTTTTGTCACACACGACTGTCTTGTAGACAAGGACATGTTTGTTGCAAATGCATACACACAAAAGTGGTCTCAGAGTAGCGACCAACAATTTGCTTACAATCACCAAATCACTATCATAAGATGACAACAAACAAAACTAATGTACATGTGTGTGCACTACGTGGCCATGGCTTATGTGGTCGGAGCAGGTTAGCACCCAAGTTAGCACCCTCTAGGCAGCCAGTAGTCCCTTTAATGCAGACTTGCACTGCCTTCCTCATCAAGATAGTCTTTTGGGAAAATTCAGCGTAAAATGCTGAAGTTAGATCATAGTGGCACTGCAGCATCACTATAATTGCTCATGCAGACTTTCTTCTCTGGTATTAGTTTTGTACGGATATTGTGCCTTGGAGAAACATTCTCAGTATTTCATCGGTGTGGACCTTGGGAAAGATCTGTATGAGTCCAATTAGTTGTCATCAATCGATGTGGAAACAACCTTTGGCATGACTTGCAAGGTGCACAGAAGTTGTTTTATCCTCAGCAGTCTTATCAGTGCTTGTGTTGTGATGTCCTACATAGTAAGAGCATGCTGGGTTTGTTTGTCTTCAAGCCCGAAATGCCCCTGGCTCCTAACTTTGTGCAAAAAAAAGGATTTTTTTGATCTGAGTGCAGCCTTGAGTGGTCCCAAAGTTTCTCTTGACCAAATTGATCTCTGTGGAAAACAACACAGCCCGAGACTGTGTATCAAAACGACTCATATTTTTAGAAGCTATTTATTTTTTTCCACTTCAGCGCTGCTAAATAACACAGACTTTTCATTAAAGCAGGATCTGGTCCAGTTTCCTGTGTTTGATTACTGCTGTTAGGGTGTCTGACATAACATTAGTGGCAAGGCTACTTTCTTCTTATCCAGACTCACATCCTCATGTCTCTGTCACTGCCAGGTGCTGATCTGCAGGTGTGCCAAACCAAAGGCCCCACCTGCTGTTCCAAAAAGATGGAGGAGCGATATCAGGTAGCTGCTCGTAGCAACATGGAATCTGGCCTGCAGGTTGTCAGTGCTCAACTCAAACGTCTCATCATCCAGAACGCAGCCATTTTCCAAGGTAAGAACAAGGGAACACAGCTTTTATGAACTTGTTGGCAATCTTATTGGAAGAGACCACCTGCTGCTGTTCTACAGAAGCTCTTCACCACAAATACGCGTTGTTGAAGTGACTTTAGATGTAGTCAGGCTGTAGGTGATAGACATGTTGCCTCTTCTGGGATTTAAGCACACTTACAGCCATGACTTTTATTCAGTGTGGAATAACAGCAGCAGAACAACCAACCACTCAAGATAGTGAATGAAAAATAAACCCTCACTTTGTGAATGCTCTATTTCAGCGGTCATTTCATGAGCTAGACCTGCACAATGGATTATGATCCCGTATGTTATTTAGCATATTTCATTGGTTGATAAAATATGCAGTCAGAGGAGTCTTAATAGTCTTTAAATAGTCTTGAATAAAGATCTTGTAAATAGGCAGCCAAGTCAACAGCCGAGCTCCTTGACAGGGAAAAAACTAAGAACAGTGCCACAGAAAAATAAAATAGAACAAAAAGGAAAAACTGACATAGGCTGCAACTAGTAGAGCTCAAACAAAAGGTGTGACAGGGGGCAAGCAGAGATTATTGATAGGGTTAGGCTTCGTTTGAATTTGAACGATTCCGGTTCTGATTCAGATTCCTCATTTCGATTCTGGTTCCTCATGATTCTCGATTTCGATGCTTTTAAGAGGCAGGGTCATAAAAGTTTGTATGGTTTAAATGGGCGCGCTAGCAGAGTCCTTTTTGGACGAAATGTCTGAACTTCCACATGCATTTATGAATTTATCACAAATCAATTTTGACAGGCGTGTACTTTCACAAAAGATGTTTACTGTACTTCTGAAAAGATCATGAAAAAACGTTTCCACATATGCTGTTGTTTATGTGCTCGTGAGTGTGTGTCGCTGCAGGCACTTAAACATGCACTAACGTATGTGCAGAGTATCAAACAACTTGTAAAAGGTTTGTCTATGAGCTATGAGTCTTGAGCTTCTATTTTAGCACTAGAATACTTTCCTGGCTCAATGTTGGTGTAAACTGTTTTTATGACACCTTTATTTTGTTAGCACAAGTAAACAGAATGTAGTGCAAAGCGTTCTTATTTTGAATGCCGGAAGTGGGCCGTATGGGCTGAGAAGGTCTCTTGACTTTTGCTAAAAGAGGCGTCAATAAACGGAATAAACGTGAATAAACTTGCATCCTGCAGCCATAGTCTCTGTACTTCATTTACCTTCATGGGCATCCTGAAACACTCGGTTACATTGGCACGAGACAGACGCCATTTATTGTTTGACTTCCGTGATTCTTAGTGCTTCCAGGAAGTCAGATGTAGCGTCGGTGCTCGTCAGCTTCCTCTTTGTTGGTGTTACCGGCTATTTCTTCCGGTCGGCAGACAGGGCATCGAAACTATAACTATATGAGGGCAAGTTGATCTGCAGGACACTATGAAACCGCAAAGCAAAGCAAAACTCGACAGCCAAAAAAACAGTCCAACCTCTCCCTGCTGCAGACTCCCACACTAAATAGGGTGGAGATTAGGGATTGGGAGCAGGTACGAATCAGGGGTAACTAAATGAAACACAAAACACAACCAGTGGAAGGGAAAAAACAACCAAAGCAGAACGTCTTGGTGCATTCCTTTATAGCAGTGATTCCCAACCACTGTGCCGTGGCACGTTATTGATTTATTTGGTACAAATAATGTATCTTTGTTCAACATCGATAATGATATCGGCACGCAAGTAAGACCTAATCAAACGGCACCGTACTTCACAGAGCAACAAGCTTAGTATCTGCGGTCTGAAGTTATTTCCAGGTTTTGCCTTTGGATTGTAAATATGCAATTTACAATGACTGTAAAGCCTTGGTTATGCGAGACGGGAGTAAGGCTGCTTCCTTCATTATTTCTAATCTAATATAACTTCTCAGGAAGAGTCACTCAGTTTGGCACTGTTTCTACAACTTGTATTGCATATTGCAGTATTTGGCTTATTTTGCACAGTTTATTTCTGAAATTAATCCAGTGGCATCACAGTAAATGAAGCACAGTGTGTTCATTACATGCAATTATTTTGATATCTATATTGGTAAAAAAGTGCTGGACAGTAGGGGGTGTCACGAGACACCCAACTCACGAGATGAGACGATGCGCGACATTGGGTCCACGAGACGAGACAAGATTTTAACATTTAAAGAAAAGTACAATAAAAAAATGACTGGACAAACAAACTTTTTTATTTAACCAAGTCACAAAACAATGCAGGTGTGTTTTGAAATGTTTATTGTTCCACAAATTGACGCTAAACGATATTATTGGCAACACTTTTTGAGACCATATAAACCATTGTTATGATAATATACTGTAGAACAATAATAATAAAAACAATAGTACATCATAATAATGTTATTTACTTTAATATGACATCTTTTACTCTGTAAAGTTGCGGAATTGGCGTTTGTGACATGTATTTTCTCACAGGCAATTCGTACTGTCGGCCATATTAGTTATTAGTAGGGTTGGGCATCGAATGTCGAACATCGATGGGAACCGCGACTACCATTCTGATCTTTCGGGATAGTTCAAATGTTTTTATTTCAATTTCACGTGTCAATTGGAAAAGATAGCTGCGAAGTCCAGCGAAGAATAAGCGGCTAAAAAGTTTGGCTCAAGGGGGAGTTACATCCCGACGTATGTGCTCCTACGTGCTGGCTATGTGCAAAAATGGGGAAAATCACAAGAGACACGCACATTTCTGCACGGATTTTCAAACCCGCAGACAGCCTGCAAAACGCCTGTCGGAAGAAAATTGGAATGCAAATTATTTTATGCGTGCACGCAGGACGACCTTGCACGCAGCTAGGTCGCAAGTTTAAAAGTACATTATGTACATTGTCCGACAGCGGCTCCTACCGCAGCGGGCGACTCCTCCAGCTGTACACTCAACCTCCGTGGACGCACGGAAGCTGCTCACATACAGTAGTGTATCCGTCATTAATGCACCTGACCTGGCCACGACGGGCGGCTTTTCCCTCTGTATACTCTGGTTTTTCGGTCCCGCTGTACGCCCATCTTGCAATCGAAATGAGTGGGCTTCACGAGCCTTGTTCGATGCCCACACACTGGTGCTGGGAACACAGAGGTAGGTTGGACTGCAAGGTCTGTAGTGTGTTTTAAGCACTTAATGTGCGGTTACAAAAATGCCTTGCACACTGCTGTTCTTGTCAGACAGCGTTTCTCCAAACAAGAAATCTTGTCATGTTTTAATCTCGCGAGATCTTTTCTCCGGGCACTCCGGTTTCCTCCCACATTCCAAAAACATGCATGTTAGGTTAATTGGCGACTCTAAATTGTCCATAGGTATGAATGTGAGTGCGAATGGTTGTTTGTCTATATGTGCCCTGCCATTGGCTGGCAACCAGTCCAAAAGTCCAAAGTCAGCTGGGATAGGTTCCAGCATACCTCTGCGATCCTAGTGAGGATAGGCGCCATAGAAAATGAATGGATGGATATTGCTTGATTAGCTGGTGTGCTTTGACACATCTTTTTAACGACATTTCCATGCAATTCTCTTCACTTTTCTTTGTTTTTTGTTTTGGTTTGTACAGTTTTGTTATTACTCAAACTTCAGGGCAAAGCGCTTCTCTATGTTTTTCCAATCACACTCTTGCTTCTCAATGACTCTCTGTTTACCGTCATGAAATTGGACTCGCTGGACTGACTTTCCTGTGAACACACTCCCTGACACGGCAATTAAAACATGGACTTTAATGGTGACTGTGGGGTTTGCTTGACTTGCTTGTCTACGGCTAACAACGTTTGAGACCGCTGCACTTTCCTAGATGGGGTTCAATACTAATTGCTTTAGCAAAGGGCAGCAGAGAACTCTCAAAACATCCCCCGCACTGGAATCCTTTTAACATCCTGGTCTTATCCGTCTCTCTTTGCTTTATCTTCGTCTTTTCTCTCAGACCCTGTCATCCTCTCTCCCATCTGTGTCTCTCCCAATCTGTTTGACTTTCTTCCTCTCTCTTCATGTGTTCATGCTGCCAGTGTTGGGAATTGAGTGCATGCCTTCTTTGCAATCTTCTTTGCTCGTTTCTGGTTCTTTTCTTCACCACTTACTGCTAGCACAGATCAAAGGGTCTCCCCTATCCACTCCATCTCCCATCTCTCTGCATCCCTGTCTCCATTCAGCTACACCTGCTCCTCTTGCTTTTCCCCAAGCTTCACTTTGTTCGTGAAGTGAAACTCTCCAAACAACACCCAGAGTAACGTCTCTCTATATCTTTGTCTTTCAGCAGTAAGATGACAGGCCACTTAAACATTACACTTTACTTCAAGATAAGATCAATAGCAGGAAATAGGTAAGATGCGAGGACTTTCTAATGGTGCGTGAATGCATTGTTTTCTATTTGGCAATCTAATGAGCCCCGGTAGATGCCTCAATGGCATACTGAGGAACTAATGTGCGATGGAATCATTGCAGCACCCACTCTGATTTGTGATGGACTCAAATTTCATTTTGATTCACATTAGCGAGATCATAACATCAGCTTCCCCTGCGTGCCGTGATTGCCTCACTGGTAATGGCCTGATGCTTTCAATTTAGCTCAAAATGAGAATCTGCGAACCTGTGCTGGGTGCTCGTCTTTAATGTTTAGAATGAGAAGCCAGTCTTGCACATGCTGAGAATTTAATTTCCTAAATGAATCATGAATATTTTGGTAGAGTGTATCAGTACATAACTTGGTACACAAAGTCATTGCAGAGGTCAGTGTCAATGCTGGGGGAAAAGTTATCCAACAATGTTTCAATGACAGATTCAATGAATTACAGTGGATCCCCGCATATTCGCGATTCACCATTCGGATTTTGCTCCCATTATTTTTTTTATTTGTGGGAAAATCCACCATTTTATGCTTGGAAGAAAACCCATCTCATTTGCCCTACATTGGTAAAGCTTCAGTTGCGCAGAAACTCCAACAAGCTTGAGGAGGCGTTCTTTATAGGCAGTGAATCAGCTTGATATTTACACCCTTACTCACACATCATAAACCAACAGGACTATGCGGGTATGGAAGTAGACGCTTACACACTAATATACATGCAAAACAATACTATTGTATCCTAATTTATAATCTGCAAGGCATGCTGGGAAACCCATGCGCACACTTCCTCAACAGAAAGTTACCCAGCATGTCTTGCAGGTTATACATTTGTATAAAATAGTAGTGTTTTCATGTATATTAGTGTGTAAGCCTTTACTTCCATACATGCATAATCTGTGTATAGTTACATTGTGTGTTCCACATGTGTTGTATTTGGTTTCGCAGTGAGGGAGGTGTTTGGTTTGATGACCTCTTGTTGGTTTGTAATGTAAACATAAAAACAGAGTTATGTTGTTGAACACGTATTACATGCTGGCAACGTTATGCAGCATTCCATGCCTATTATCAATTAGCAAGAGTCCTGCACACTGCAAAATGAGTTCACAGCACAGCATCTTGACTTGGAAGCTTCGTTGAAGCTTGTGATACAATCATTCAGATCATGGAGCCTTGTCATCCCTGCCATGTAACTGCTTTGTCAAATAGAAGCTAATTCAAATCCTTCTTTAGGCATTAGGCTGGGTTGGCACTTCTAATTCTTGGTATGTCTCCTCAAGGCTGCCCTTTTTGTTAAAGTGTTCTGCACTTCTCGGCTACCGACATTGACCGGAAGAGGAATGTATCAACTACCCGGAGTTGATTGGTCCAAATGTTATCTCTTCCTATAACTCTGGGATTTGGTCCATTCCCTTTCTGGGGAGTGTAATTATGTTTTTGCTTTTTGTCTGTTTGTTTGTGTTCAAATGACCTGAAAAGTTCTGAATGAATTTGGATTAAATTTTCAGGACTTGTCGGACATGGGATATGGAAGAACTGATTGAATTTTGGGGGTGATCCAGATCACTGTCTGGATCGAGGAATTTTTTTAAAGGATTCTTTAACATTGCAGGATAGGACCATTTTACCATAACTCAACAAAAAATCATCAGAGCAGTTGGAAAAAAAACAGGACAGGTTTCCAACAGGTTCTACAAAATATCAAAGACTGATCCAAAAAATGTGGGATTATTATTTTGGTGTGAATCACAATATGGGGGGAACTATGATGCTTGGCGGAGGTCTGCACTCTCCGAGTGCTTCTCCAGTTGTAATTTGTTTAGATTTTTTTTGCACTTCTCGGCCACTGTATGCCCTGCATCCTGAGGTGCAGCAACAACCTGCAGATGTTAATTCACAAAAACAGATGAAAAAACATTCTCAAAAGGAAAAAGATATTCACTTGCAAGATTGTAATATTAAAAAAAATGAATTTGGTTCTTTTTCAAGCTTTTTTTCTACTGGAGGCAGTATCTTTGTATGTGTAGAATGACATCCACAGACCACAATGTCGGCTCACTTTCATCACAGTCCAACGCTCCTCTGCAGCCGCGGGAACCATCCTGACCCTCAGGGCAGACACACTCGAGTCCAAAGAGCAAACCCAATTAATAAACATGAGACGACAGAATTGGCCCGGATTGTTATAATGTCATGCACGGATATCTGAGAGTGTGAGCGTGATATCTGTAAAGTGGGGCATCCAGGCCTGTGCTCCTGGAACGAGTCCTTCACAGACTGGATCAAACAGGTCGGGGCATGGAGGATTTAGGGTACGCTTAGATGTGTGGAGAAATGGTGTTTTTTGTTTTTTTGCGCTCTGCATAGTTGCAAAAACAGCTGCTAAAACATTAGCATGTCAGATTTGCACCACAGTATGCACGCCATCTGCTTGTCCTTTCAGTCTTCCAAAAGTTTTTGATCATCACGATTGTTGATCATTTGAATTTTGGGAGTAACATGTCTTGGTTGGTCACAGTAAAAATGTAATGTAATGTAATGTAATTCACTGGAGAAGCATTATCAATTCCATTATCTTGAGCAGCACACAGACACAACAGCCCCCCCAACCTTCACATGTCTACCATTTTTGAAAGTTGCACTTTCCATTATTTAAATGCGAACAATATTGCAACGTTCATTTTGTTTTCAGTCTTGTAAAAGCAAGAAACAAAACAGCAACGATTTTAGTGGGGCTGTTAAATGATTAACCGGTGTAATCATATTAATCACAGGGCCGCTGTTGATTAATTTAGATTAATCACAATTATCACCTATTCATTATTACAATGGAATCTGGTTAAGTTGGTCCCGCTCACGTTGAAAACTTGTTTATGTCAACCAGCTAACCAAAACTGCTCGCTTAAGTTGACGTTGACCTACAAGGGTGACCGCTTTTGTCGACATAAAATTTGAGATCCAAAAGGTCTGTTAAACATCATGCCAGCTCAAGACAAAGCTCAGCCGGGGCCTGCGGCTCTCTCCTTTGTTGGCTTTGTTGTACTTTGTGTGACTTTCATTTAATTGAAGAGAGAGGGTCATTTTTATGAAATATCTGCTCGGTTATGTCCACGTACTCTAAGCAGCGTGAAACAATAGCAACGGTGTAGTTACAAAGAATTAAAATGGACACACAGTGACTTCCTGTTTAGTGCAAAGTAAATGTGGCAGTATTAACCTGGATTCTACCACAGCAAATAACAAAATGTATATTTATTTAATTTTATATTTTTTGTCGACAACAGCTTATGGCGACATCAGTCAGCCAGTTTGAGGGGTGTCGGCAGATGCGGCTTCCACTGTTTTGTGTGTTGTTTTCATTTTTGTTATCATTGTGCTTCCTGATGGGGGTTTGTGTGGTCACAAAGCACTTGCAGAGGAATTTCCAACTAATGTATGCGTTGTGTTGATGTGGTACTTTAGGCTGGAAGTGCTTCGGTGCTTCCTGTTGAATGTCGCTTGTTGTGTCTTGTTTTTTAGAGAGTTGTTCAGAATTGTGCATTTTGATCAAGTTGGTTTTGCCGCCACTTACCGTGGCACTGGAGCGCCAGTTAATGGAATTGTGGCACTTTGAGTCCCTGTGCTCTGTGCATATGTTAATTGCATTGAAATGTGTAATCAAACTAATCATACAAATGAACTAATCTGGGCTGTGTTAGCTTTGACTGCCCTAGTTCATAGTATGCATGCGTTTGTGTCACATCTAAGTGACCCATATTTGATATCACTGTGCTTCTATTACATTACCTGAATGAACACAGCCCCATAACAGAGGAAAAAGTGGAAAAAAACACACATCCATATAAAGCCTGCCGTGCTTAAATCCTATGCTTTATTTCCTAGTATCGATTCCATCGATTGATTATCTTTTAAACGATGTTAGATCGTTGTATGTCGCTGTGAATGGAAACTTTGCTGCTCATAGGAATATAAATGGATGCATCGATGTATCAATGAATCGTTACACCCCTACTATATTATATTATACTATACTTGGTGTGTTTGCTAAACAAAAGGTAACGAATATCAAACTGTAAACATACACACAATTGAAGTAGTTGAGTGAACAGAAGTGTGAATAAATTGTGTCCTTGAGTTTCTCATACTTCATTCCTAGCGGCTAGCATATTAGCATCTCATTATCCGTCCCACATATTCCATCGACTTTGTTTCCTTTTTAATTACTGTAAGTGTAAAAGGAATTAGAATGGCAGGCCCCTTGTGGCTGGCTGGTGGTTGACCTTGAGAGGAGTTTGCCCTCATTTGTCTTGGATAGTGCTGAATGGACATTTGCCATGGCAGTATCCCAAACGAGACGTAAGAGGAGGTGAATGGCGGAGAAGCTCGGCAGGCCTCCAGCAGCCAATAACCCAAATCGGACCTTGATGCCCTCTGCATCCATTCCCTAAATCTGTCTCGTTAGCCACCCGCTTGACCACAAATTCTGCAGGCCTCTGGCCCTAGCCGTCTTCCATCTTCCCTTACTTCCACCATGCAGTCATTTTGTGGAATAGTTTCCCCTCAGTAATCCAATAACAATGAAGACTGGTGAGGTGTACTGAATGCATGCTGCGAGAAGTTGTTTACTTGCTGCCCCAGGCCAATCTAATAACTTAATGATGTGGAGAGGCACTTTTCCTGTGTCCAATGGGCTCCTCGGAGCATCATTTAGCAGACACAACGCGGTACGCCAACCATTACCACATCTTCTTCCATCAACTCGCAATTTAACTTTAACTTAATTGCTGTTGAGTGCATTTTATCATTATGCGTATCACGTATTAATTTGACTTTTCTTGCGCTTTGCTGACAGACTGTTGTACAGCGTAACACTTTATTTATGTGGAGTGTTCACGCTGCCTATTTGAGCTTGTAGCTCAAAGGAGCCACCAAGGAGCTCTCTGTGCAGTGAATTACCGCAGAGAACATTTGAGGGTGCGTGAGTGTGAGGAACAAAACAAAATTCCCAGCATAGAAGGTACACCTGTGAATCCACCCTGGCAGTGATTTCCTCTCATTTCCTTTTGTTTGTGAGTCAAATCGTCAACTTTGTCTGCCTCATGTCCCCAGAGGCAGACGCAAAATAGATGCAGTTTAACGCTTGATTACGATGACACGCTTTGCACATTTAACAGTGCAAAGTATGTGTTTTGCTATCATGGTTCTCAGTTAATTCAAATAAAATGGAAAAAAAGGCGCTAACCTGATGGACATCAGTTTTTCTGATAAAATTATTGTATATTTCCCAAACTTAGAGTCTGTCTTGCTTTACTTCTTGCTATAAGTTATTTTACAGGCACATATTGTGACACGCTGTGGTATTTAGTAGTACTATTACAGGCCAATGTGGACTTCCACATAGTCAAAAATGAGCAAAACATACAGTGGCCCTAAAGGGTCAAAAAAGCACATTGCTGGACTGATGTAAGGCACTCACACTGAGAGTCACTATGCATTTAGGCAAGGCAAGGCAACGCTTATTTATAGACCAAATTTGTACGCAAGGTAATTCAAAGTGCTTTACAGAAAAGAAGGATAAAATCACTTCATAAAACTTAAAGTCATTCTGAAATCATTACATAAAATTCCATAAAACCAAAAAAAAATTATTAAAATTGAAGAGTACAGATAAAATACTTTCAGTTGTCATATGCACAGTTGAATAGAAGTGTTTTCAGCCTGGACTTGAACATGGCCAAAGGTGAGGATTGTCGCACATCTTCTGGAAGATTGTTCCAGATTTTGGCAGCATAAAACTGAAGCGCAGCCTTGCGGTGTTTAGTCCTGACTCTGGGCACCCGCAGGAGACCACTCCCTGAGTTTCTCAGAGCCTGAGATGGTTCATGCGGATCTAACATGTCAGAGATGTACTTCGGCGCAAGACCATGAAAAGACTTGTACACAAGCAGAGCTGTTTTAGAGTCTACTCTCTGAGCAACAGGAAGCCAGTGCAGAGACCTGAGTATCGGACTAATATGGTCATATTTCCTGTTTCTAGTCAGGACTCGAGCAGCAGCATTCTGGATGTACTGCTTGTTTAGAGAGCCCGGTGAGAAGGCCGTTACAGTAGTCCAGCCTGCTGGAGACAAAGGCATGGATTAGTCTCTTTAAATCCTGCTTAGACACTATTCCCTTGATTTTGGCAATGTTTTTTAGGTGGTAAAAAGCTGCGGATGTTATTGATTTAGTGTGGCTTCAGATCTGAGTCCATTATTATTCCTAGATTTCTAGCCTGATGATTAGGTTTTAGAGAAAGAGTCCCAAGGTGACTGTTAACACTTTTTCTTTGTTTCTGTGGAAAGACAATTATTTCAGTTTTGTTTGAGTTTAGCTGGAGAAAGTTGTTTTGCATCCACACACTGATCTGTTTGATGCTGGCCACTTGGCAACAGTGTTGGCCTACGACATTTGTACATATTTTGTTGTCTGATTAGCAAGAATGATAACGTCACATTTATATTAAAGACATTACACAGGCTGTAGAAAGTCATGGTGTATAATAAATGTTTCTGCAACATTATATTATTGGTGATAGGCTGACAAACACACTTTACGCTCACTTTAGATTTCCTCCCTGTATTTAGTCAGGAAATGTGCAAATTCAGCAATTTTTCTTTAAGAAAATGTTAAAAAATATTGGAATAATCAGAAAATACATTTATAATACAGTTCAATGGACAAATATGAATAATTATTTAATGTTATTTGTTTTTGTATTTTTCATCATCTCTTCTGACTGCACATCACTGGTGGACAGGAAGTGACGTCGGGGGTTCAGAGTTGAGTTTAAACCGCCACAACAGTAGGCTGTGCTATTATGTTGTGAGATCATTCAAACCTGCAATAAACGCCTGTTGTCCCAGCGATCAAGTCTGGTGCTTGTGTGTCTTGCAGAACATTACAGTAACATTACAGACACCTAGTGACCAGTATGTAATACCAAATATCTTCTTATATTTGTATTTTACTATATGTATTCTTTTTATGTTTGAAAATGATTATTTTGGCAAAAAATAGGTGAAATTTGCTTAAATATGCATATTTTTATGTGTAATAATAGGTTGTATTCAACCAATAAACGGCATGATTTAATAATTAAGAAGCTATTGAAAGTATGAAGTCTTCATCCTGTCAATCATATAACATTTTCACCTAGATGTCACGTTGTTTTTATTTACTGTGAATGCTCTCATTTTTCATTGTTTGCCTTCCGAAAAAGTCTGTGCCATCCCTACAGGCTTTATGTAGGTTGCCTGACACTCCCGTCTCCACAGGAGGCCTCAGCTTCCTTTTGCAACAACAGGGCTGGCACGGCGTTTTTAAAGAACCTCATAATATACCTTTTTAATCACACTGCGTCCTTTGATTTGACTACACTCACACCCAAACATGACAGCTGTCTCTCTGTTGATAACATTTCCGCCAGTCAGCACTGCATGGGGTGAATCGTGATTCTTCAAAAGTGGAAATTATGAAAGAAAAGAGCCTCACTTTGAGGCATTCACTTTGGCCTGCTCGTCTTACGTCTGGTCTTAACAAAGGATGTCTTCTCTACTGAGATAAAGTGAGCGTCTACTGCATGTTTGCATTCATCCTAGGCTGATCTGTGGCGTGAAGGATTTTTTACAGCTCTGCTTGCTTTGGAAATGAAGGGTAAATAAGACATCCTGAAAACTTTTTTTTTAATAATGCTTGCACAATTATGTGTTCCTGATGTTTTTTCCTTACGAACAACAATGCCAATGAAAAAAAGTTTCATGGAGTTTAATCCTGGTTTTACAAATACAGGAGATCCCCACTTTTTGCTGGAGTTACATTACAGGGCCACCAGAAAATGGCAAAAAACACAAGTAATTGATACGCCCATAACAATATCTATTTAACATTTGCAATAAAAGTGACTGTTGTAATCATTAAATCATATTCAGCTCCAGAACCCTTCCTCTTTTCTCTTCAATATGCCTCACACACTTGTTAAACACATTTTAACTTAGAAAATGTAGGGATACCTATCAGTATCGGCCAATTTCCGTGAAAAAGCACGTGATCATACTATTGCAGCCTGCCCAAAACAAACACGTCTGCCGTGTGGAACTTACCTGCCGTTTGTGAAAGTGATATAAATTTTGCACCCTGCAAAACATGCCATGAAAAATATCTTCCTGGGGCAGCAAGTTTAAAAGCATTAATAAGCATTTGAAGAACAAACACTTGACGGAGTATGGTCAGTTTTCGAGGCTCACAATGTGATCATCAGCCAAACGGCAGCTAATGTAACCAACGCTGCACAACACTCACCCATATGTGCGTCCCAGTCAGCTTTTCCAACGTTCAACACCAGAAACAAAAGTACTGTATGTATGATTTGTGTTGATATCGAATCAATATGGGTATCAAGTGACATTCATTCGATATTGGTATGGTATCGTAAGTGAAAAAGTTGTATCGGGACACCCATAGTTCAAGGACCACTGAACAAAGTGTGAAATCTCAACGCTTAATGGAAAAACGTCATCGGTGAAGACATAAACGTGAAAATTGTGGGCTTGTTTAACAGTTGTACACATATGCTGTACATTTTAACTATGCTACCAACTTATTTTGTATGAGATGTGTTTTTTGAAAATAGAAAACCTGCCTATTTGTTGAGAGAAAAAAAATGTTTAAATTGTCTTTTGGACCAAAAATCTGTGAATTTGCTCGGCCAAATCGTGAGTATTCGGGAATCCCCTGTGTATAAATCTCCTGTTTAATTTGTGCTTTTCTAATCCCAGACCAGACACCAGGCTGTGACAGATCTGCCTCATTAGATTCATTTATTCCCATAAAAAAGGCTGGGTTTTTTTGGTCTTTGTTTCACCGTGGCGCACTGTTCTCGCCGGGGAGAATGCATGATTTCTGTTCATCTGTACAATTCCTACGCCACCTACCATGCTGCGTTCTTTATGTTGATGTGACCCAAAATTGTCACGAGTGGTTTTTCGGGACAAGCCTAGCTCTTGGTGTTTGAGCCACATTTTAATGATGCGCCCTGTTGCACGCCTCTCGAGCTGAATTTCATCATGGAGGAAAAACAAACAGTGTGCAGTGAGGATCAAAGTGTCATTTGAAATGCTCTCATCAAACTGAGCAGAAGGGACTGACAGCTCCTCCCATCTCCAGCTGAGAGAAGGAGGCTTTGTTTCTTAGGCTGTCTGATGACAAGTTCATGAGCAGGATGGAGAACAGACAAGAGAGTGAATGGCCCACATTGACACGTGCACATGTGCACCCAGCAGATGACTTGCTTTAAATGAACCCCCATGCATCTCCATGTGTCTTGTGAGATGTATTTGGCCTCTGAATGCTTGCAAACATGCGTCCAGATTTGTGGGCTGAATTGATGCAAAATCAAGCACCTTTAAACAGCTACATCTGTATTTGTCATACATGTTTGTATGTATTTGTATGCTCAGTCCATCTTTTCATTTTCTTTGATGCTTATTATAATGCTTATCTTGACTGAAGTCAAAATAGCCGCAATTCCTATTACTGTATACTTAAAATTATAGTAGTATATTACCAAAATATTTAAGTTAACATACATACAGTGAAACCTCTTAGGTGGTTGCTGACCCATCTCTATTTGATTTTGATTTTTTTTCAGTAGGATATAATGGAAATCATTAATCTGTTCCAGATTCAAACGGTCCCCATCATAAAACTGTCAACGTTCCAGGAGTGATAGGCCCATAAGATCTGTATTTTTGACACATGGCTTGCTCCCCTCCCTCCAAACCCTCCTGTTATCTTAACGCTGACGTTCTTTTCCGATTTCTAATCAACATTTGCAATAAAAGTGACTGTTGTAATTATTAGATTTGATTCAGCTCTTGAACCCTGCCCATCTCTCTTCAACTGCCATTTTTCACTAATGACACAATAAAGGGTTCAAGCCCTAAATATGACTCACATACTTGTTAAACACATTTAAATTATAACATGTATAGGTACGCACCACTAATGAATAAAATGTAAAATGATCCATACACAGACGGACTCAGATTCACGGTGTAGCCTTTAGCTTGGACGTCATGCCAGCAGGCTAGAGAAGGCACCTCGCCAAGCTGCATATGCATGTATGTAATCCACACTGTTTGGCTGTTGTAATTCTAACAATTTACAATCATATATTAGCTCGTATTTACCTCGCTGCAGTTTTGACTGTTGAAGCTGTTTCGGTAGCCAAACAAACTTTTGCGCGTAACGATGGTGCGTTCAAGGACTGACGAACAAAGTGCGAAACCTAAATACTGAATGAAAAAACATCAGTGGAGCATAGGGACATAAGCATGTAAAATTATGGGCTTTTTTTGTATGCTGTACGGTTTACTTGTATTATCACTTACTTATAAATTGTTACTTATGGTGAATATTTCTTTTCTACAGAAAAAAAATATATATTTTTTTGACCCACAAAAGGACGTGTGAAGTTAGCCATCTTGTAACGTATGCTGAAATGAGTTGTCTGCCTCACAACCAGGTTGGTCTGGGTTTTAAACTGGTTCGGACTTGTATTTTTTTGGGGGGAGTTTCAATGTTCTCTCAGTGCTTGCATGGCTTTTCTCAGGTTTTCTGTCACAGTCCCAATAAAATGCATTGCAGATTGACTGGCGACCAGTCCAGGGCGTACACCGCCTGTAGTGTATAGGACGGGCACCAGCTCATCCATGAACGTAAACACAATAAGTAGTACAAAATGAATGTGCTGCGATGTGAGCCTGATCGTTTCTGTACAACTGATGTATTGTGGCTGCAAACGTTCGGAAGCCTTTTCTAGTGACAGCCATCACACCTTTTCATTTAACTTCTCTGAACTCTGTGAGTTCGCCCTCACCAAGACGGTGAGGTTTTTGCCTGTAAATCTTTTTCTTTTTGTTCAGTTTTTGACAGTTTGTGGTTCGGGACGTCTTCTTGGTTATGCAAAGCATTTTGGCTTTGACAAAGTGCACTCTGCTGTCACTTCACTCGCACGTCTAACGTGTTTGAGATTAATTGAGGCTGTAGAGAGTAGCATCCCATTAATCATTTACTTTGATTTCCATTGTTCCGTCTTCACCTTGTGACCTGACTGCTCGCCCTCTGCTTTCTTCTTCGACCAGCCGCCAACTCAGAGGGATACATTTTTTATTTCTGCTCATGAAATATTTAAATGCTTATGCAACATGAGCTCAGTCAGCCAGACATAACACCCATATTGGGGCAGCGGGGTGGGGGGGCGGGGATGGGGGGGTCGGGCATGGGGGCTGGCCACAGGGGTTGATCTTTAGGAGAAACAAAAGCTACAATGGTGTGCAGACCTCTGCCAAGGCCATACAATCTTTATAGGGATCTTATCGTACATTTGCAGCTTCTCAGACTTATGTATACTGGTGTGAAAAAGTGTTTGCCCCCTTCCTGATTTCTTATATTTTTGCACACTTAAATGTTTCAGATTATCAAACAAATTTAAATATTAGTCTTTGACAACACAACTGAACACAAAATGAGGTTTTAAAATGAAATTTTGTATAATTAAGGGGCAAAAAAACATCCAAACCTACATGGCCCTGTGTGAAAAAGTGATTGCCCCCCCCAAACCTAATAACTGGTTGGGCCACCCTTAGCAGCAACAACTGCAATCAAGCGATAACTTGCAATGAATCTCTTACAGCGCTTTGGAGGAATTTTGGCACACTCATCTTTCCAGAATTGTTCTAATTCAGCCACATTGGAGGGTTTTCGAGCATGAACCGCCTTTTTAAGGTCATGCCGCAGCATCTCAATAGGATTCAGGTCAGGACTTCATTTTCATCGTCTTCATTTTGTTTTACTTCAGCGGTGGACTTGCTGGTGTGTGTTGGATCATTGACCTGCTGCAGAGGCCGCACGGTGGCCGAGTGCTTAGCATGTTGGCCACACAGTCAGGAGATCGGTTCGAATCTCTGTGCGTGCGTGTGAACATTCCAAAAACATGGTTAGGTTAATTGGAGATTCTAAATTGTCCATAGGTATGAATGTGAGTGTGAATTGATTGCGATTGACGACCAGTCCAGGGTGTACCTCGCCACTCGCCTAAAGGCAGCTGGTATAGGCTCCTGTATACCCCCGCGACCCTAATGAGGATAAGCGGGATAGAAAATGGATGGATGGGTCTTGCTGCAGAATACAAGTTTGTTTCAGCTTCAGGTCACGAACAGATGGCCGGACATTCTCCTTCAGGATTTTTCGGTAGACAGCAGAATTCATGGTTCCATTTATCACAGTCACAAGTTTTCCAGGTCCTGAAGCAGCAAAACAGCCCCAGACCATCACACTACCACCACCATATTTTACAGTTGGTGTGATGTTCTTTTTCTGAAATGCGGCGTTACTTTTACGCCAGATGTAATGGGACACACACCTTCCAAAAAGTTCAACTTTTGTCTCGTCAGACAACAGAGTATTTTCCCAAAGGTCTTGGGAATCATCAAGATGTTTTCTAGCACAACTGAGACGAGCCTTAATGTTCTTTTTGTTCAGCAGTGGTTTCTTCATCTTGGAACTCTGTCATGCAGGCCATTTTTGCCCAGTGTCTTTCTTGTGGTGGAGTCATGAACACTGACCTTAACTGAGGCAAGTGAGGCCTGCAGTTCTTTGGATGTTGTTGTGGGGTCTTTTCTGACTTCTTGGATGAGTTGCCGCTGCCCTCTTGGGGTAATTTTTGTTGGTCGGACACTCCTGGGAAGGTTCACCACTGTTCCATGTTTTTGCCATTTGTGGATAATGGCTCTCACTGTGGTTTGCTGGAGTCCCAAAGCGTTACAAATGGCTGTATAACCTTTTCAAGATGGATAGATCTCAATTAATCTCAGTTAAATTTAACATGGGGGTCAGTCACTTTTTCACACAGGGCAATGCAGGTTTGGATTTTTTTCCCCTTAATAATACAAAGTTTCATTTAAAAACTGCATTTTGTGTTCAGATGTGTTGTCATTGACTCATATTTAAATTTGTTTGATGATCTGAAACATTTAAGTGTGACAAAGATTCAAAAAATAAGAAATAAGGAAGGGGGCAAACACTTTTTCACACCACTGTATATGTTTAAAATGTTGTTCTCGTCATGATGTGGAAGTACCATATCATGAGGTTGGCATGTTTTTAAGTTTCATTTTTATCCCACTCCTACCTTGAATGCTTGGGTATGAAAACTTTACAAGACTTCCATGAAATCTTTCCTTTTTCGTATAACTTTACAGTAGAAAGTCCATGTATGGCAACCTGCCGCTTTCCCAGTGGCGACTGTTGCTCAGTGTAACTCAAAAGGGTTTTTTTCGGATGTAAAAATTGTATATTTAAACAGGAGGAAGGCAGCCATGAGAAGGTTTTTGTTTTTTTGAGGAGTTAAAGACCTCCCTCAGGGTCACTTCACAGACAGCTGTTTCGTGAACAAAGCACAAGGCTGGATGTCAAATTGACTGAAATGGTCAGGATAAGGTCCTAGTCGCGGATGTCATGCCTTTTCCTTACATTTGATTTTTACTGCTTAGAGTTCAGACCTTATAAGCTCCAAGTGCAGCAGTTTTTGCATCATTGAAAAGATACAGCGGGGTGGAACAGAAGGGCATGGAAGAAGCTGATTTGTGGTCTTGACCAGACTGAATGACTGACAAAAGCAGAATTTCAACCATGAATGAAATACAAAGTCCAGTCGAGGCAGGTCAACCACTGAAATACTGTAGTTGCTGTCGTCTTCAGCACCTTTGGCACTCTGCATATTGCAGTCCACATTGAGCCTCCAGCATGTTGTGTGTGGACTTGTTCACATTTAGCAAATATTGAGTGATGAAGAAGGACACCAGCAGCATCGCGAGTGGATCTCAAGGTCAAGCAAAGACAAAATGGGTTAGAGACTACGAAATGGAATGGCTGCATGCTTCCGTGGTTGCCTGGCGTGACTGATGTGAGGAGAAATGTTTGGGTTGCGAGGAGTCTGCGCATGGTCCCAGAGGAGCACCTCTGCAATCGCTTCCCTCCCCCATCCCGACATCTCCAAGCAACTTGGATAGACGAGAGGCTAAGTGGTGTGAAGCAGGGAGCTCTCCGACAAGCTCCATTACCCCCCCTCAGCTGATTCCCGGTCGGCCTGTCAGTGGAGAGGTGACGGGCCTGGAGTTTGGCAGTGGTGGGTCGATGGAAGCAGTGGAGTAGCGCTCGCATTAGCTGGATGTGCTTTTTAGAACCTTCATTATGCTTGTAAAAGTAGTTATTCCGCCAAGGGTGCCTGACTCTTTGGCATTCAGCTTTACTTCTTCGTGCAGAGAGACTAGCGGAAAGATAGAGGCTCTGAGAAACGGGATGAATGTGTCATGGCAAACTCGGACCTTGTTAGTATTGATCCTCTCCGACCGAGCGGCCATTCATTTATAATTCATACCGCCTGATGGCCAAGATGGAGGGTGGAGTGGGTGGAGATGAACTGCATTTTAGTATGTTTTCATTAAGAGTCTGGAATGTTTTGTTGAGGATGATAATGGGCCACCAGAGGGTTGTGTTGTAGCCTTGAGGGAGGGGCTCTGTTTGGCTGTGTGAGTCCACTTTGGCAGCATGTGGGCCATTCCACCTAATTAGTGCCATTTGCTTGTTCTAGCGCTCTCAAAATAAACGTACATATCTGTCTTTTTTTCAGGTCTAAATCTGATAATACACATATTGAACCACTCAAAATGTGTATCGGCCCATCTCAGGCAACTTTTATTTTATATTTGTACTTTTTTATTTGAGACTAACAACAGCAAGACTAAAAGTAATACTGAGCTTTTAGCATAGAATTAGCAAATACATGCATTTATGCTAATAGCATACTGACACTAAGCACATTACAGTGACTCAAATAATATATGTATTTTAAAAGAAAACAAATAACCCAGTCCAGGGTGTACCCTGCCTCTCACCCAAAGTCAGCTGGGATAGGCTCCTGCATACCCGTGACCCTAGTGAGGATGGTTGGATGGAAGAAAACAAATAACATCAAACAAATAATGTAAGTAACAGGACTGTTCCGAGATTTTAACCCTTTCTGCATTCAAACTTGAAATATCATCAATTATATAGAAAAATAAATGATTGACTTACATTTGGCTTTCCTATGGCCTGCAGAGGATCTGAATGATGAATCTTCCTGCCGACCATGTGACTTGTAGGGACTGTTTCACTCAGTCGTGTTACCCTAACAGTAGGGCTGGGCGATATGGACCAAAACTCATATCCCAATATATTTATGTTGAATATCGATATACAATATATATCCTGATATTTTTTCCACAAAGTGAGTACAGACAAAGGCAAAGTCAAATATGCGTGCAAAGTTGTTTCATTAAAATAATAAAAAAAAAATCTTATAGAAAAAAAATCTGATAGAAAAATTGTCTTTTTGAAATAAATGTAGAAAAACTAAAATATAATCATCAACCTTTATAACAAACCTTTAGCTATGTTCAAATCCTCAGCTATTACCGAAAGCACAAAAGAACAAAATATGAAATAAAGTGCCTCGTTTAAGAGGACATTTTTAAATGTCAGCAGCAACTAAAAAATATTGTACTTTGAACAGTATTATTTTTTTTTCGAAAGCAGAACAAAAAGAGAGACAAAAAAGTGGGTAAAAACACCTTAATTATGTTTAGAACTACAAATAGTGGTTCTTGTTTGTTCATTTAAAATTGGCCATCACTTCATCAAATAAAATAATTTTAATATTATATTTTGGCTTGCCCCTTTCAAAGTCTAGACAGCATAATAGTTGTAATAGACTCGCCTACAGCCTCCTCCTTTTATCTTGTAGGTAGGACTACTTTCTACTTTTTTTTTTTTTTTTTTTTTCAAGGACTACTTGTTTAATTGTTCACACATCGTTCTTCCCTCACACGTTCTGCCCAATTGACAGGTAAGTGACCGAGTTCCAATGAGGCTTGAGTGTAATGAGTAGTCATTTAATGATGATTAAGAAACATTTACGTTTCAGTAAAACAGGGCGAGATCCACCCCGGAGGGCATGTGTGGGTCTCCACTATGCAGTGTGCAGCGGTAGCTGCACAGATGGCAGGTGACTGCTTTGGGGGCGTGGTGGACGTCTTAGGAGCAACCGCTGCTGCTCTGTGACGAGACACAAAATGCACAACAATACGTACTTTCACTTTTAAGTCTGCAAATACCAACAACTCTCCAACGATGCCAGAAAATGTTGCGAGATTTGTCGCTAGTCTCTTTTGAGAAAATATGTCGCAAAGAGGGTTTAGTTTAAGTTAACCTTTTAAACTGTAATTTATTAAATATGCAATAACATCAGTGTGCAGAACACTTTGCTTATTAAAAACTTGTATTTTACAGTCATATTTATTGCGCATTCATGCATTTTATTTTCTGGGGGCGCAAATGGCACTGATTTGGTGGAATGGCCCACGTTGACCTCTGATGTGTCGCAGAGTGCCAGCCGCACCGCTGGGGTCCACTTCAGGGAATTTAAACAGGAGGAGGGGATTGTGACCTACTAATATTTGAGGAGTTCTCGTCACTGCAGCGGTTTACTCAACAGAACATGCTCGGGGGCTCCCCTGAAGAGTGTGACGCAGAGGAGCTGACAGTGTCACCGTGTCACTCAAACCACTTGCCCTCCATCCCCCTTCCTGTGAGTCGCTTACCTGTCTCGTATTCCCAGAGCTGCATCTCCCACTGCCATCCATCACAGACCCCTTGCACTGTTTTACTACCCATCAACCTCTGCAGGGACTCTCATTATTTAGCATTTGTTGTCTTAGACAACTGGCGTGTGTGTTGTGTGTCTCACTTTGTAAACACATCTTTGAAAGCAGTGGATTCATGACGATTGTGACCATAATTCACACGTACTGGTTGTAAATGTGTGTATGGCTGCTCCAAAGTCAGTCAGAGTTCACAAGTTCAAGCAGTGTTAATAATTGAGAGCCCCCTCTTCTGTTTCCGCATCACTCGTCCTGTTTGTGTAGTCATGACATAGATCTTCAGCAGAGCAAAGGGCCGCCATTAAGAATGTCTCAACAGAACAAAAAGACTTCAGATTCATCAGAACAGAAAAAAACGCCAATCCAAAATGGCTTTGTATACAGCAAGATCAAACATTCTTTGTGTCGGCTTGTCTGTCTTATTTATCCTCATGGCGGTCTGTGTTCTCCTTTGTTGAGAGGGAGCTTTCGTTAAGTGTCGCATACAGTCACTTCATCATAAGAGGTCCTCGGTTTTTGAATAAGTTCCGTTCCTACAATACTTCGGAAGACGATTTTTAGTGGAAGTCGGAACTTCCACACAAGGCGAACTGCAGCAGTGTGCTCTTCTGCAGCAGAGTAGCTCATATTTACACCTGTGTGTTGGACGGACGGCACTCGATGTCCTTCCCCTCCCGCTCAAGCGTGACCAAGTCATGCATTCAGCAAATACCTACAGTGAAACCTAATTGTTCTTAGAAACACATTTAACTCATTAAAAACGAAGGAAAATAAAATTAATCTGTTCTGGGGTCAACTCGCACCATCATAAAATGTTAATTAACTGCACAGACAATTTATAAAACAACATTTTAACATAAAACTGGTGCTGGTGCTTTATCATATTCAATAGTGGACTTAAATTCGACAAACAGATTAGCTCTGTCATTAGGACGAGCTTCTTTCAGCTCCGTCTTCTGGCTAAAGTGAAGCCTTTTTTAGCTCAGCAGGATCTTGAGAAAGCGATCCATGCTTTCATCAGCACAAGACTGGACTACTGCAACGCACTTTACGTTGGCCTGAGCCAGACCTCAATTTTGTGTCTGCAGTTGGTCCAGAACGCTGCTGCCCGGTTTTTAACAAACACGCCCAGACGTGAGCACATCACCCCGGTGCTGTCATCACTCCACTGGCTTCCAGTTTGTTTTAGAATCAATATTAAAATTTTAGTATTTGTTTTTAATGCAATTAACGGCCTTGCTCCGTCGTACTTGTCGGAGCTTTTAACTATCCGCAATCACGGCAGGGCCCTCCGTTCCTCGGGACAGCTTCTGTTAGAAGTCCCACGGGCAAAATACAAACAGTGGGGCGAACGCTGTTTCTCCGTCGCTGCTCCCAGACTGTGGAACAAACTGCCCACTGACATTCGCACCACTACTGAAGTCGGCCTTTTTGAATGGAAATTGAAAACTCATTTTTTTAGACAGGCGTTCAACACCGACGAGGGCGGTCTTGTATTTTATGCATTTTTAGTTCTTGTTGACTCTCATTTTATGTACTTTTAAAGGCTTTTAGCACTCTGCAGCACTGAAGCATTTTCTTATAGAGTTTTTATTCTGTGTTTACTTTGTGTTTATGTTTTATGCTGTGTTCTTATGTTTTGTCTTATTGTGAAGCACTTTGGGAGCCCGTGGGCTATTGTAAAGCGCTATATAAATAAACTTTGATTGATTGATTGATTGATTTGTGTACTCACCCTAAGTTCTGATGACGCCATGTGGCAAGCTGTGTGTGTGTGTGTGTGTGTGGGTGTGTGTGTGTGTGTGCGCCTGTGAGGCGAGTCGTTTTACATCAACACTAAATGCGGCTTGTTCATTTTGCTCTTGTTCTTTAATGTCAACATGTCTGTGTGCGCCGGTTTTTGTCGCGACGCTTCGCAGTTAGTTCCATTTCACATAGTCATCATCACAGTTTTGCTCTTTGCCATTACTGGTAACCTTCGGGCATCCCAAAAAATGATTGCAGTATTTACTTAAGTGTTGCAAAAGAATATGCATAATGTGTATTTTTGCATCCAATTTGTATGACTTTAGAATTTCTCCTGTAGTTGAATGAATCTTCTTGTGAATAATAATAAAGCTGAAGTTGCTGTTGGTACTACAGAAAGACTCGGAAATGATGCTTTGTGCTTGATGCTTTGCTGCATTTTCCTTCTCGGTGGTTTTATTAGAAGAGCAAGACTGCATGATGAAATTCACCAGGGAAGTTTTGCAGGCTTGTCACGTGTCCTGTCTACAAATCATATGCAGTTTTCCGCCCCTTATTCTTATTCACCTGTTCTGCACTTTGCAAGTTGTTTTTGCAAAGCTCAGCCTGGGAAATGTTGGCTTTTAGAAGTGTCTTTTCAACTTGTAAAGGCAGTGTGTTCTTTCCATCCGCAAAACTGAAACAAAGGATGTAGTCATGATTCATTTAAAGATGGTGGGACTTTGTTATTCTAATGAATGAAATCTGTTTGATGCTTCAAATGACGCTTGTCTTTTCTCACTTTCTGCAGTTTCACTCAGAACTTTAAAAAGTACAAAATAAATCGAATGCATTGTATGCGTTAGGTGGCGTACTTCCTGCAGACCTTACTAATAAGAAAATGGCAACACTCTGATTCATTCATTTTTCAAAAGGACAGAGAGCCATTTCAGCGGTGCAGCACTTTAAAAAGATGACACACAGTCAGCGAGAACATGACCAACCCTGTTAAAACCCCGGGAGAGGTGTTGGGTTTAACCACAACATTTCAGAACAAACTGGGGACAAGACCCAGGGGGTGAGATTGGGACTGGATCTACTTACAAGACTCAAGTAGGAGAGCAGAGGCCTTCATGAGGTTAAGAGGGTCAGAATTAGAGTGTCTGTGAAGGCTCATCAACCCATGGGAAAACATGGAGTTGAAGTGAGAGGCGGGCTTGAGATGTAATAAACAACATGTAATCTCCATTCTCTGAGCTCAATGGACAGAGACATCCTGGATGAAAACCTGCTCCAGAGTGCTCTTAACCTCAGACGGTTCATTTTTGAGCAGGACAACATTCCTAAGCACCCAGCCAAGATATCAAAGAAGTGGCTTTGGAGCAACTCTACGAATGTCCTTGAGTAGACCAGCCAGACTTGAATTCCATTCAACGTCTTTGGAGATTTGTGAAAACGGTCGTGCAATGATGCTTCCCGTCAACCTGATGGAGCGTCAGAGGTGCTGCAAAGAGGAATGGGTGAAACTTCCCAAACATAGGCGTGCCAAGCTTGTGGCATCATATTCAAAAAGAACTGAGGCTGTAACTTCTACCAAAGTTGCATCAACAAATTCTTGAGCAAAGGCTGTGAATACATACAGTATGTACAGTGGAACCTCGGATGTCACTGTCATATAAACATTATAACTAAAAATATGTCTCAGTTTTTGTACACTGTCTCGGTTATCAAACAGTACGCCCTACAAACCAACAACTCGAGTGCCCAAACAAAGCATCCACACGTTCATGAAGATTGGATAGTGGTTCTTTTAGAGCTGTGACACCATAGGCTGATTCCGGCCAGGGAATCCTGTAATCATCTTTATTATGTGTGTGGTTTATTTGTTCATGGAACTCCAGCACACAGAACGCTGAACAACTGGTATCTGTCTCCTTTGTTCCTCTTAATCAGCATAGTCCGCTGTGCTCCGATGAGGCGTTGGAGCACATTGCATATTTCTGAATTTTAGACAAATCTGTGCTTTTTTAAAAATTACAACCCCTGAAAAAATTATGGAATCATCAGTCTTGGAAGAAGTTCATTCAGTTGTTTAATTTTGTAGAAAAAAAAAAACAGATCACAGACGTGACACAAAACAAAAGTCATTTCAAATGGCAACTTTCTGGCTTTAAGAAACACTCAAAGAAATTAAGAAAAAAAATTGTGGCAGTCAGTAACTTTTACTTTTTTAAGCCAAGCAGAGGGAAAAAATTATGCAATCACTCAATTCTGAGGAAAAAATGATAGAATCACCCTGTAAATTTTCATTCCCATCACGAACACCTACATCAGATAAGATCTGCTGGTTAGTCTGCAGTTAAAAAGGAGCGATCACACCTTACAGAGCTGTTGCACCAAGTGGACTGACGTGAATCATGGCTCCAACACGAGAGATGTCACTTGAAACAAAGGAGAGGATAATCAAACTTGTTAAAGAAGGTAAATAATCAGGCAATTTAGCAAAATATATTGGTTGTTCTCAGTCAGCTGTGTCTAAAATCTGGACCAAGTACAAACAATATGGGAAGGTTGTTACAGTCAAGCATGCTGGTAGACCAAGGAAGATATCAAAGCACCAAGACAGAAAAGGTAAAGCAATATGCCTTGAAAACAAATGAGGAACAAATGGGAGGAAAAGAAGTCAACATCTGTGGCCGAACTGGAAGAAAGCACCTAAAGGAAATGGGATTTACATACAGAAAAGATACACCAAATCCATCATTAACACCTAAACTGAAAAAAACAAGGTTACAATGGGCTAAGGAAAAGAAATCTCCTGACTTTGTGGCCAACCTGCTAACCACTAGGCCACCATGCGGCCCCAAAATTTTTACTCTAAAAATATAAATGGTGTTTAAAATATGCATTTGACGTAGTTGACAGTGATGTCTGGATATCATGGACTAGAGAAATTTGACCTTGCAGATTTTTATCAAGCTGTGAAGAAACTGCACTGTTTTAATCAAGTTGGCCTAAAAAAACATTTTTTTTTTAAATTTAAGTAAGTATTTTTAGGTTAAATAAAACAAATAATTCGACATGGTGGGTGCAAAGCGATGTGACTAATGCAAAAGCCACCGTTGTTTCCTGATGTGCTTATTAACATAAAGTCCAGACGTTGTCCCTCGCAGCAACAACGTGGTAACAGTTACACTGAGAACAAAGAAGTGCGTCTGCATAAACAGACAGGAAGACATGAAGGGAACACAATAATTTAAAAGGTGCAAGAATTCACTTGGAATGCTCTTGATTCATTCCAACCTACAGTATGGCAAAGCTTGCGTTCTCGGCTACTGAAAACAAGGCCTTTGGTAGACAGTGGCCATCTATTCCACTTGCTTTGGCACAGAGCTCCTCCGTTCTTTGAAAAATAATAGGAAGCCTTGGGAGCGTAGAGTCAAAAGGGATGAACAAGACACAGTATGTCAGAAAACTACTTTCACTCAAAGTTATTTTGCTAAAAAGAATTCACTTTTCTGTCTCCCTTTGGGTCTCTTTGCACAGCTCTTTGTGTCTGACATAAAATTGACTGAAGGTTTTGTCGCTGTTGCTATGCAGGAGACACTTTGACTGTCAATGTCATTTGAAAGTCTGAACATTTTGATTGGCAGTTGAGAAGCAGCTCCTTTGATGCTCTCGGATAGACGCTGAAGTGGGGAACAGAAAAATTAAATCTACGACGCTGCGCTGAGGCTGTTATGCGTGACTGTCACTCGTCATGTCAGTCTTCTCTCCACTGTGACTCTGCACTTACTTTTTAAAAAACTGCCCAGAGAAACTGTTTTTGGAAAAATAAAGCATGTAAATGTGTGGCGGGGTGGAGGGCGTCGTCCCTCCCACTGCCTGGTCTTGGAGCGCACTTGTTTGTGCACCTGCCAGTCGTGTGCTGATTACATGTGAAGGCATCGAAACTCAGGCCTGTAGTGGCCTGGATCCTCTCTGTTGCTCCTGTGTGTTGGTTCCTCTCCCCTCTGCTTGTACCCATCACTGCGTTCGGGGGTGGCTGTTTGTGTAACTAACCACTACTGTGCTTTTGTGGTGCTCGAGTGCCGTGGGTGGACAGCTGGGCAGCTGTGTAAATTAGCTTCAGCTTGGAATATAGCTCCTCTCCTTGTGTGTGAGTTCTGCACGCTGTTGGCTTGTTCATGCCCCTGCACCATGCACGCTCGGCACTGCATTTCCTCCATTTCCAGCATCACCGCCGCTCGTGCAGGTTCCCGTCAGTTGCCGCTTGGGCCATCAGCATTTGGCGCTCATTTAGGCAGCAGGCCTCCCTCATTAGACCTATTTGGCTGTGTTCGGCTTCTTTGTAGAGCGTGTGTTTGTGCGCACTTTAATGCGCGTTCTGTTGGAGGGCGGGAGCGCACCTTCGTTGTGTTCTTGGGATCAGTGCTACTTCTTTTTGGTAAGTTGCTGTTTTTGCCTTTTGCTACAAAATTATAATCATACTGGTCTCATAACTGTGGTGTATTTTCACCCAACGCACATTCAGTGTAAGTGTTGTCTTCAACTAAAATGGCCCACGATAGGTGCATGTGGATTCATTGGATGTATGCAGTATAATTTCTGTATATTTAAATAGCTGAAGTTGAAAATGTAACTCTGTAAACTGCACTTTTATTCACAAATTTAATTCCATATGCCTTTGCACACATAAAATGGTCAAAAGGAACATGGTGTTGACGCAAATGGCCAACGTAGAAGTCCGAGGGTTAAACGATTTTATTCATGCATCAAATGTATTTTCTTCCAATACGATATCAGTTATTGCATAATTGCTGTATTGTCATATTATTTGTGGTAAAACATTGCAGTAATAGTCAACCCAAGTCAATTTTATTTCTGTAGCGCCAATTCACAACAAAGGTTTTCTCGAGGTTCTACATGGAGCAGGTCTGGAATCACGCTCCTCTTACAGTAAAGCGGACCAACTGAACCCCACATGCGCAGTCACTTGACGGAGCCATGGAGGCGAGGAGGCAAGGAAAAACTCTAAGGAAGAAACCGAACCCAGGCTCTGCGGGGCGGCCGTTTGTCCGGACCGGTTGGGTTGAGATAGATAGATGGATAGATATAGAGAGAGAGAGAGAGAGAGTGAGGGGGGACAGAGTGCTAGATAGAGGGAGAAAACAGGATAGAGGGGTTTGGCGACCGTGGTCGGATCGAGAGAGCAATAGGCACAATAACCGATATTGTTTCGCAAGCTACTTTGCCATTCCCACCCTTGGGTTGTGTGTTTATTCAAACAAAAAATTATATTGAATGGCTTAATTGCTTTGGGTCTGCTTTCTAAACCAAGTATAGTTTACAGAAGAGCTATGACACGCCTGGTAATCAACAGAGATACAAGTTAAAACACGTTTAACTATGCAACTATGCAGTGCATGGAGCTGAATAAAAAAAAAAAAAATGCAAAATCCTCATACAGTGGGCATATGTTGGCATGCAGCCTGGTATGTATCCTGTCCTTGTGGTTGTGGGGTCTAATTATGGCGCGTCAGACGGAGGCAGTCTCCAACAGGTGTCCAGAAGCGGAGCGGCTACATTTTGGATCAAAGTCAGCGAAAATAATTACACAACCCATCTCTCCGCTCTGCAAGATAAGACTACCTTCCTGCCGCTTCGAACTAGGATTCATTGCAAATGCAGAGCATGTACATACACACACACAGACACACACACATTCTTAACTAGTGTGGAACTTTGTGTTTCTGTGAGCATGTTTTATGTGTGAGAGCTAGAAAAGCTACGTAGAGTAAAGCTACTGGGTTAAATATTTTATCTTTGTATCATTAACACACAGCCAGAAAGCCCAGCGCAGACTTTAAAAGCCGAGCGCATGCTACGGCATTTCCGTGACCTCCTTTCAAAGCGCCTTTTTGAAGTAGTTTAACTACGTTTGAACCACATTTGATCTAAATCTACAGAACGACACCACTGATAAGTTCATCAAAGGAGGAACTTGATTTTATACAAGTCCATTGTAGTTGCCCGAATGCGACAATGATAACCTTGGCTTAGTTATTGGAGCTAAAAAAATTGTTATCAGTGTCAAAGACCTCCAACTATCACCAGAAAATTGGCTTGTAAATTAAAAAAAAAATAAACATCACAATTAAATAATGAGAAATTAAACAAATAGATAAATTAGTGTAAGTCAAAAATCATATTAAAATGAACACTTAAATCACTCACACAGAACATATGAAGGACATAAAATGCAGTAATACAAACACTAAATACAAGAATGAAGGAATGAAAATGAAACGGTAATAAGAAAAAAAGAGAACAAAAAAACACTACATGTATGCTGCTTAGTTATTACTGTCGGTTTCATGGGAGCAGATCCTTTAACATGCCCAAGGATATTGATGGGTCGTTCGCGAACAAAACTGCGCTGAGAGCCGACTTTTTGAAGTGAAAGAGCAGTTTTATTGTCGTCTTTTTGTTTAAATGTGTAGCTCTGTATGTGTCGACAGGAAGCAGAAGGGAGAGGGAGGGGTTGCACACACAAGCAAGCTGGAAAGGTGAAGAAAATGAGCAGCGGGAAACAAAAGCTGAGGCTGGTTTCTGAATACCAATCTTCACTAAAGACTAGCAGAAACTGTTACCGGGATGCTGCTTCACACTGAGCATATACCTGAAGCCATATAAACAAAACCTTTTACATTAGAAATTCATTTAACATATATTTTGGTAAGAAAGCAGGAATAAAAAGTCAGAGGAGAGCCGAAAGAGGCGGCTTTTTTAGGGAGCTGAACCAATAGAGCCGGTTCTCTAAACCCGAACTTCCCATTACGACTCAAGAATACTGAATACTGTAGCGACCTGGCAGTGTAGTGTGTGTGTGTTAGCTTCTGCTTTTTCTGTGCTCCAGTTTGTGCTGTCACCTTGTGACCTCTTTTTGTGCCTCCCCTTAGTGCCCTTCACTCCCTGCCACAAGGTGCACCTGTAGCCGCTCTGCCATCAAGGGCTCTTAAGCTACCTGGCTACAGGAGGAGTACCTGTATGTGGGATCATTAGAACTTCTCTGCATGCTGCTAGTGAAGCTCCAGTTTCTTTTCCCCTGTTCAGACCTGTTCAACTAGCTTGTGTAACTACTTCCTGTTCCACGTCCTCCTTGATCCTTGTGATGCCGACCTGCTCACTAGTAAGTTTAGCCTACTTGCTTGACTTTTTTGAGGAGTGATGCATGCAGATAGGACAGTTGAGTTTGCTAATGTTGTTTCGGCGTGGTTGTGGCCAACAGTGACCTGTTTTTTTGCAATAAAAAGACGTTTGGTCGACCACTAACCTCATTATCCTTCCAACGTCCCGGGAGATGTTACACTCAATCTTTATCTTTAATTATGGTTGCCACTGTCGAACAATTGAGACAAGTGCAGACAATATTCAAGATTCAAGATTCAAGAGTTTTATTGTCATATGCACAGTAAAACAGGCAGTTATACGATATAATGAAATTCTTATTCTGTTCATTCTCCCAAGAAAAGAAAGAAAACACAAGAAAAAGAATAAGAACATAAGAAACATATGTACCAATAAATTAAGCAACAACAACAGAAGAGACATTAATACAGATAAATAATACAAATAAATAAAGTGCTATGAGTGTGTGCGTGTGTTGCGTGCGGCGTGTGTGAGTGCTTCGTTGAGTTTAATCAGAAAGGGCCGAACCAAGGACACGCAAGCTTGCAAGCGAGAACGATGCGTGGTTATTAGGGATGTCAAATGATAAAAAATTTTAGTTAGATTAATCACAGTTTTATATTTTTATAATTATAATTGTACGGCTGTTGATGTGTTCAGGTCAGAATGACGTTAGAAAAGAGCGCCAGACTCTGCGTGACTGTGTGGGGACGCGCCACTGTGCTTCCGTCTGCCGTCATAACAGAGAGGCGTGCTTGCTCTGGTGCGCATGCGTTAATTACACTAAACAAATGAACGTAATTGATTAAATAAATGATTTATCCTTATTTTTGACAGTCCTAATTATTATCGTTAACAACTGATCACAGTTGATTAAACAGAGGATGATTAAACATGTCTACTTTCTGTGCTTTGACTTCTAAAATATTTCGAGTTGTTCTATTTCTTTTCAATGGGTTATTTGTATTTTACGAGGTGGTGATTATTATTAATAAGTAACGAGAAAAGCGGTAGCGTTTATGCACCATGTCCGAGTTCTGTGATAGACTCCAGCTCACCCGTGATCCTTAACAGGATAAGCGGTGTAGAGAATGGATGCATAAATGAATGAATGAATGAAAGACACAATTTCGTATCGAGAAACCACAAATGACCCTGACACAAATTCGGATACAGACACTGGTACGTACTCTTTCGACATTGCACAACCAGTGTGTTTCTATGTGTTGGCCTGACTTTATCCCTCATCATTCTTAGCTAACTGTCAGTCTGTCCAGACAGTTTGTATAAACACTAAAGTTTACATGAAATACTAGTAGAAAAATCTTGGAAGGACAAAGACAATCATGCTGTTTGATTGTCAAGCTGTGTTTGGCATGCAGGCAATATTTGGATCAACTATTCACACAGCCATCGTGCAGATGGGTCTTATGTACGCCCCAAGTCATAGTTGTCATATGTTGTGTTGGTGTCCTGGCTGCTTCTGTGGAGTCATAGAAGGCGGGGAAATAGTTCAAAGCTAATTTATTTAACAGGTGAAGCTTGCCAATCCTGCTGTTGAGTCGCTGGCTTTGTGAATGCTCAACGTGGGTAAGATTTGTTATTTAAGCAACCTGGATCTGGATTAGGTTGATGGACAGTGTCTTTTAAGTCAAACTAGCATGTCCGTGGTAAAACTTTTTAGTGAACCAGCCACCAAAGCATTACCTGCAGACGGTGGTTTCTCTTCAGCAGCATAAGAATATTGGAATACATACAAAAGGGGAGGCTATTTCAGTGTGTCCCACAGGACTGCGATCTATTTGTGGCAGCCCGGGGTTCGGGGTGGCCGTAATGACTTCATCATCTAATGTGCATAATTGGCTATGACGCATGTCCATGTAATTGTAATGCATGCTGTGGGATGGGGAAAGGGGCCCACAATCAGCACCACTACTTGTTGAGAAGAGCGATACATGCTTTCATGTCAAAATCCACAATTTTTACATGTTTACTTCTCGTTTCATTGATGTTTTTCATCAAACATCAAGATTTCACACCTTTAGTCTGCAGTTTTTGAACGCACCAGTTAGGTGTGATGAGACTTAACTTTCTCTGATGCTGGCACAGCTTAATAAATCCTCTAAATAGAAGACAAACTGCCGTGTTCTTTTACTTGAGCACACACATCCTATACCCTTGCCACTCTAAACCAGCTCAATCTCAGGAGACATCTCTCCTTTTTGAGAACCTCTTCGTTGTAGTCTCCGAAAGCCTCGTAGCAGCTTTTTTTTTGAAAAACAATATCTCGAAGGGTCTGATTACTCGCTAACTATAGCAGACAATGTTGCTGGGGTGGCAACACTGATCTCTCCTGCTACATCGCCTTATTCCCTGGCACAATACAGTAGGTGCATATGATGTGTGTTAACAATAGGGATGACCGCTGTCTGTATCAGGTCACCCATCTAAATGATCTGTATTCGTATCTACTTGAAATGGAGTGGGCGTGGTTTGACTGGAAATGGGTGGGGTTTAAATCTAGATTATTTTAAGTCTGAAATTGACATGGATTGATCAGAAGTTGATTATTTATTCAGCTATATGTGCACTGTGTATGTGTGTAAGCGATCTGTAATACTTTATGATTTAATTATTTTTTAATGATCTGTGTGAAGTTGGTGATTCATGCAAAAACATGCAGTGATGGCAAACAGGGAAATAATCTGTCAGCCTTGATCACTGTAGGAAAGTTTTCCAACTGACTTTCTACCACCACCAGTGACCGACGCAACATGAGCCGTTTACAGCTCTGTCTCGTCAAATGCACCGCGTACTCCTCTCTCTGGCTGTAGGGAAGGAGTCTGTCTCGGGAGGGGCGGCCACTGTATGTGCCTGGCCAATCACAGTGAAGAGTGAACACGTAAGTGTATCACCTGTGGCTTGCAGTATTGCAGGCTGCAGGCCCCCAACCCCTTTCCTTCATGCTGCGCAGGCATGCGGCGGACAACAAAAATAAACATGCCTTCCCTGTGGAACTTAAATGCATCTTGCAACACATGCTACAAAAAATATGTTGTGGGGGTAGCACGGTAAAAAGCTTTACTTTAATACGACATTTGAAGAACAAACACTTGATGGAGTTTGGTGAGTTTTCGAGGCTCACGGTATATTGCCGCTAACTCTGGGCAGTGTGTGTGTATGTGTGTGTGTGTGTGACAGTCAGAAGGCTAAGCAAATAACCCAAACAATAATTTACTTCATTGGAAGAGATGACCAGCCTTTCTCAGCGGTTGGAAGACACCAAGGTTTGCCGAGTGCTCTCCTCCCTCGCTACATTGCAGTTAAAACATCACACCTTCACGCTATCACGGTTTTTCAAAAATGAATCAATTAATAAATGATGACTGTTTCCTGGTTGAATATGATTATTATGAAAAACTATATGCGTATTTCAGGTAATTGTACGTATTCATGGCCTAAATTAAGCATTTTCAAGCATAAAAGTGGCTAAATGAACAAAAATATAAATATAAGGCATTCAAAAGACGGGATATGAAGTGCAATAAGTGTCTGTGACATCACATCATACCAAGATGAGGTACTGTTTTCTACACCATTTTCTACATTACATTACATTACTACATACATTTCTACACCATGAATGTGTGAACATCAATCATGCACCCTCCTGTGCATGACACCATTGTGGTGTAAATGGCGCACTGAGCCAACCGCTGTTTTTTCTTTTCATTCTTTTTATGAAATGAAGCCAAACGATCCCAGGAGAATCGAAATGTTAATCCCGGTTCCCATTGATGCTCGAGACTCGATGCCCCACCCTACCCCTAATGTATATATTTGAGATTGAATGTATAATTTTGACCCTGTATAAATTGGAGAAAATCCAAAATAAATTACAATTGTGCACCAAATTCTTATTTAAAAAAAAAAAAAATCATGAATGGACCCAATTTTATATTGCATTCATGCCCGTGATGAGTATATGGAAACTGTGCATAAGATGGTCACAGTGTTAACTTACTAGTTAACATCCATTTAGACTCACTCTGGCAAACTTGAGCTATATACAGACAGACAGACACACACATTCCCACATGCAGACAAACCTCCTCTCACTGCGACTTCAATTGCTCAGCCTTACTGTGGGCTCCCACAGAAGGCAGTGTGTCTGTCAACAAGACTGCGCTGAGTCGGGCAGTCACACCCCAGGGAGGACTTCTGGCTGGATCAGGAAGTTGTGTTCAAGCCTCAAGTGATGCCTGATCTCGCTGTGACACTGCCCTGCCACTGTGTGCAATCAAAGCTGAGAGGCGAGTGCTTCACTGTTCCACTTAGACAAGTTCTTTGACGCAACACACTCAAACACACACATACCACACACGCAAACATAGGACACTTACATGGTATCAGTAGCATCCTGGCTGTCAAAGGGTTGGTGCACAGGCTATTAAAAGGTCATATTCAGGTGTGTACACAGGCTTAATAGAGGGTACCAAAAACCAAGTGTATTTTGGTATGAGTTTGTTCCAAAAGGTCTGACGAAAACCGAATAGTAAGGAAAATATAAATATAAGGCATTCAAAGGATGCAATATGAAGTACAATAAGTGTCTGACTTGTGTGCGCCTTTAAGAAGTGGGGCCTGGGAAGTGACGTGTGTAATGTCAGCTGGCTAGACTTGACTTTATTGGGGTGTAATGAATACATGTATTTGGATTGAATCGGTACACAATTAACGGAACCGTGATCTTAATGCCGAGGTACGTATCAAACCGTGAGTACCATTACACCCCTAGTGTGTGCCGTAGACCAGTGGTCCCCAACCTTTTTTGATCCACGGACCGGCTTGTGTTCCCACAAATCTCCCGCGGACTGGGGAAGGGGGGGGTTCGTACAAACGAAGACATGAACAACATCTGAATACCGAACCACCATCCACCAGTTCAAGCCTGGAGTTTTTCCAGAGAGATTATTACATCGCTGTTTGACATGTGTGGTAAAAGGCAGTGTGCTAGCATGAATTAACTTGAGACAAATGTGCACATTAGCACTCAATAAGTCACCAAAACTTACCTTAACTTAACTTATGCATTCCCACATAGTATCAGGCAAATATGAGGTGAAAGAAAAATGGTAAAAATACAGTAGTAGTCTATCTGTGTGGCATGAGATAAAGTTAGCACACGCACAATGGACATGCGTCAAGTGAGACGGATGTAACAGAGAGAATCCGAACACTTTTCAAAATAAAACATCATGGAAATTACTTTTTCTTTGCGTGGCCCGGTACCAAATGACCCACCCGGGGGTCGGGGATCACTAGACAGCAACCGCAATGTGTTGTACAGTGACACTTAACAGTTACACTTGACGGCCAAACCTTGAGGGAACAGTAACTCAAAACAAGAATCCACACATCACAGTACTATCTTATTATTACACTACTGTTGTATTAGCTGAGTCAGCAAACCACAGCAATTTTGCACTCATTGTTTTGTGTGAACACAGTGCAAAACTGATCAAGATGAATTTAATGGTCTCCCTCCTTCATAAATCAAATCTGTGTAATTGTAATAAAACATGCTCTTTGTCGTCTGATAAATGATTTTTCAGAGCGTCTCCTGATCTCTGGACTTAATTTCTCCTGTTTGTGTTCCAATGTGTTCCCTGCCACTGCTCCACCTTTCACCACCATCCATACTGGCTCTCCCTCCCTTCTTCCATCCTTTTAATGGCAGAGACATTAAAGAGCTTTCCTGGAATGATAAATGTTTTATTAGGCCCCTCTCGCTCGCTTTTTGAAGGGTAAATACAAAGAGGAAGTGAAGGAAAACTTGGTATCTTTGTCTCCCTCTTGACTTCATTTCCATATCTGTCAGTCTGTTCTCTCCCTCGGCTCTGACCTCTCGTCTCATCTCGTCCCTCCTTGCCTCTGCTTTCATCCGGTCTCTATATTTCACCCGCTCATCTCTGCATACTGGAAACCAGCAGCCTCTCCCTTGCTTCATGAATGTCTGCTAATCTCCCCAGAAATGTCTCTTGTGGTGCGTGAAAGCGTGGGGGGAAAAAAAACACATTTCTTTCATTGGTTTTGTTCTAGAATGCCACGCAGCACATCGACCAAGCTCCTCAGAAGGTGTACAAGTGTCTTTGATCAAATCTTCAAGCAGCTCAAGCACGTTTAAGCTCGGGTAGGGGGTGCTGGTTGGGCTTAAAAAGGACCTAACTCCTCTCTTGTGCTGTTGGAATCTTACATTTAGCCTCTGGACTTGTCATGATTGTATTTCCTGTGCTGTAATGGCGCTCTGTCCGCTGGGATGGCGTACGCCCGCTTCTGGCACCCTGCGGCTATGCTGCTGATTGCTACCTCTTTCTGGGGAAAATGGGTCACTGCATGTGGGCTGCAGCCCGACACCTACTTGCACCTGTATTCAGGACAGCAAACACGCAAAACAACATTTCTGCTTCGTGTCCAGAATTTCGATTTTTTTCTCAACCCTTTTCAAGCTCTTGAATACATGTACCACTGTTAAAAAAGCGCTACATATGTCTTCATGCATCACTGATAATGTTTTTTTCGTCAAGCGTTAACTTATATTTAACTTAGAGATGCTGTCACAGCTTTATAAATCCAAGACGTAGAGGACAAAGTTCCATGTTAGTTATGAGCAGTTATACATTTCATTCTTTAATAAGTGTGTGAGGCATATGCAGGGCTTAAACGTGGATTGTGTCTCGAGTAAACCATGGCAATTGAAGATCTAATCTAATAATTACAACAGTCAATTTTATTGCAAATGTTGATCTAAAAATTGATATTTTTATGGATGTTTCCAATATTCAATTTTTGACATTCGCTGGTTGTCCTCGATCGCAATCCCAGTAAAAAGGGGAAATCTATTGTATTCCATTATTTCCAATGGAGAAAATAGTTTTAAAATATAAACAAGCTGGCGGTCGCCCAACATGAGAGGTGCTACGTTCCATTCAACCTAGAGGTTTCATATATTTCCTCTTCAGCATTGATTGTACCATAATTAGGCCGCCGTCATAAATTAAGTCACACACAAAAAAAAAAAAAAAAATACAAGAGCGTGAGCACACTGAGAGCAGCTCTACGGCATTGAAGCCATTCTCTTCTTTTCCCTCTCGGTTATCCTATTATGCTTTAGGGACATGTGATTGGTATGCCAGCTAGGCCAGGGCTAATGATGCAGAGAGCTGTAGCCTCTGGTTAGACGTCACGGACTCTTGTGTTCACTGCGCTAATCGCTCATCCCCCAAAACATTAAACATGTCAAAGAGGTTAACAGATTGGCCCAATTAGCATAGAGCTTTGATGGGGAAAACCTACCTGTTTATTGTCTGGGCTGAACTTCTTGCAACAAAATACGCTTTTCCTGATATCCTCACATAGTGCCCTCTACTGCGCCTTAATTAGTTGTCACTGCCCAATTAGATACATAGTTTTTTCCTACTCGGGGGGGGGGGGAATAACAGGTGGCAGCACTGGGCAGCGGTAATTAATTTCACTACAGTCACAACTTCTATTGCATTATTTTTAACGTTGTCTTTAGTTTGTAAGGTAATGGGTCACCCAGTTTAAATACTTAACAAATTGCAAATAAATACAATAAACAGAAATACTATATAAATACCCTTACCTTAGGGTAGGGGCGGCCATTACGTCGATCGCGAGCTACCGGTAGATCGCCAAGGTAGTTTGGGTCGATCGTGTAAACGTCACTTTGTAGTTCTCATATGACATCAGTCAGCTGACATTAAGCTCCCCTCCTGAGTCGCATTTGCTACCCCGCAACGTTTCAAGCTACACACAAAGATGCAACTTTCATCTTTATTATTGTGATTATGGATGAACTAACTCTGCGGTAAGATGTCTATGTCTATAACAAAAGTTATCTGTTCATTTGTAGCGGCTAGTTACATAGAAAAAAAATGTATTGTTTACTGGCTTTGCTTCAGGTCATGAACTCTACTACAGAAATCAGTGTTTTCTACACGTTCGCTTCTTAAACTATTATTTCATGACGAAATTTAAAAATGTGCCCATTGGTGAAACCTTTTCAATATGTTGCCTTGACTTCGGCTGCATTGTCTTTTGCATAATCATTTTCAATTCTTATGTATC
This sequence comes from Dunckerocampus dactyliophorus, assembly GCF_027744805.1. Lineage (NCBI taxonomy): Eukaryota > Metazoa > Chordata > Actinopteri > Syngnathiformes > Syngnathidae > Dunckerocampus > Dunckerocampus dactyliophorus. The sequence goes on along the minus strand of NC_072829.1, from coordinate 18,307,409 downwards.
GGTAATGTTTGATAGCAAATGCTAACTGAATGTAATACATGAACTGTGTGCCCTAATGAACGTTACATAGCTAATTATTCTCCGCTTTTTGCCAGTCTCTCACAAGTTTCTAGTTCACTCCAAACTTTCTTTCTGCTGCTCGATTACCGTTTTTGGCTGCATATTTCACTACTTGCAGCTTGTAATCTGCAGAACATGATTCTCTTTTTGGGGCATTTGTGTTTCGTCTTTTTGCACCTACAGTACCGGCACAAAGACGGAACCACGTGACACTCGAAACCATAGAAGAAGAAAGAACAGATGCGCGTAAGTCCGTCATCTTCTGCTTACGAATTACTTCTGCAAGTCATTATGTAGTATAAGACAACAAAATATCAGGAGAATGTTGACTGAGGTGAGTCATGCCCATCGAAATATTGTCAAAGCTCACTTCTGGTCACGTGACTGCGATGTCATCGTTGTCGTATCGCCTGTATGGGAGTAGCAGATACGGCTGTGATATCTTCATATATCCTATATTAAAAGAGAGAAACTTTTATCTCTTGTTTGGGTGGCTTTATTTCAGAGCGGGCGGCAACATCTTGTCTCTAGCATAGCGACAGCACAACTGTCAGCTCCTCCATACAACAGACATACTCCACAAATGCCTAACAGTGCCAACTAGGGGCATTGAAGTGTAACAGCATGACAAATACACTCACTGGCTCACAGGCCTAGAGCGCCCTGTTGCGGCTGTCAGTGTGAAAAAGAACATACAGTATATAAGTCACTCCAGAGTACAAGTCGCAGGACCAGCCAAACAATGAAAAAAAAGTGTGACTTATAGTCTGGAAAATACGGTATATACAAAAACGACATAAAATAAGTAATTTAAAAAATCTATATAAAATACCTATACAGTAATCCCTCGTTTATTGCGGTTAATCGGTTCCAGACCCAACCGTGATAAGTGAATATCCTTGTGATAAGGATTCCTTCTTTATAAATTGAATATTTTTGTAGTT